>NW_010528235.1:0-10716 GCF_000687285.1 Phaethon lepturus
CTGCTTGTCTTCCCTCGCTCGTCGCAGTGGACAGCAGGAAAGATGGATGGAGACTCAGGCAGGGGCTATGGGAACCAGACAGAGGAACTGAGTGAGACAAAGAGGTGTACAGAGAGATGGGTAGAGAAAGAAAGGGATGGGGAGCCTAACAGAGGGACAGCAGGGACTGGGTGTGCAAGTAAAGGATGAAGAGCTTTGGGGACAGAGGGATGGTGAGATGAGGAGCTGAACAGAGGGAGCGGGAACAGAATACACAGATGGAGAAGTGGACTGACATGGAAAGAAGAGAAGAAGGATGGAAAGGAGAAAAGAGGGATGGGAAAGCAGAGGAGTAGGCAAAGAAAGAGAGGGACCAGGAACTGGACAAAGAAATGAGGGCTCAAACAGAAGGATGGGAAAGAAAGAGAAGGATGGAGGGCCCAACGGAGGGATGGGAGCAGAAGAGAGCAAAAAGAGGGACATTAGAGGTGCACACAGGGATGTAGTGGGAAAGGGGAAGGTCACTGGGCAAAGCAATGGGGAACCAGAGTGATGGGAGGAGAAAGAGAGGCTGACAGAGGGAGGGAGAGAAAATCAGGAATGGGGAGCAGCAGAGATGGATAGAATGAAGAAAGAGGAACAGGCAACTAGACAGAGCAACTGAAAGATGGATGGATGGATGGATGGACGGATGGATGGATGGATGGCCAGAGAGAGAGATGGTGAACTGAAGAGAGGGAAAACAGGGACGGAGAGCCAGATGGAGGGAAAAGTTGTGGAAAAGAAAGATGTAGATGTCAACAGAGGAATTGAAAGGGAAAAAGAGGAATGGGGAGCATATTGTAAAATAAGGAATTGAGTAAAACTGATTCTAGCACCAAGAACCGGTTTGACTGAATAAAAAGAATGCAAGAACAAGTTGTGCTTGTAAACAGATGGGTAAATGTTGCTACAGAAAAAAAAATGTTTATGAGATTCTTGAGAATGAGGCAAGGGATCCGGATGGTGCTCTAATGATTCTGAAGGAAGATTTGCTCAAAGTTTGAGGTTATACTGTGGGTTTGAGTTTTGTATTTGAAATTCTAGATGGGATTCAGTGGATGGAGTTTGGGTATGTTTCAAGATAGTGAAAGATGCCTCTGTTGACCTGGATTTGGAATCAGGAGGTGCTGGGAAGGCTAAGGCAGACAGTGCATGGCAATTTGAGATGTCACATTTAAGGGACGAGGTTTTGGTAGGAGGCAGTGGATTCAAAGCCTGTATTTGTGGTGGAACTGTGGTATGGGATTTCAGAGTTGCTGCGAGCAGGAAGAGACTATGCTTTCCAGGATGGTGGTGGAGCTGTGATGAGGGACATGAAAGTTTTTGGGAACAAGAAGAGACCACTTTCAGGCTGATGGTTCTTGGTGCTTTGAGGTGTTAGTAAGTGGGGTATGAAGTTACACCCATCTCCCATTTGAGACTTTCTTTCCCTGCAGAATCATGAGGATTATTTAATGATACATCCTTAAGAGGAGAAAAAGTTCAACCGTTCGCTTGAGGGCTGTGACTATGACAAACTCTCCAGCCAAACTGGACTTTGGACTGTTTTGCTGTACTGCAGGCTGCGAGATCAAGCCTTTAGTTCTCAAGTGCTGGACTAACGGCACTTCTGTTACTGTGACTGAAGTTGGTTCAAAAACTGGTTATGGTTACATTAGTCCTTACCATGTATCAAATTAATTTCCAGTATTGTAGTCTAAAGGAATACTGCCTATTCAGTGAGATTTTTTTTTTTTTTTTTTAATGATTACACATCAATATATAGTTCTGTTAGTATTAAAGCTGTGCAGGCCAAGTCTTGGGTGGCCATCTCTACTGACTTAAGTACAAGCTGAAAATGTGTATGCCAAGCAGAAAGCAAATTTCAGAAGTAAATTTAGCCTTGGTCTTTCAGACCCAAAGGGGTGGCAATGAATTCTAATATCTTTTCGGTTCACGAGATTTTTGCTTTTTCTGCTTATGAATTGCCTCGTCCCTTTGCAGGCCAGCTTCTGTCAGGAAGGTTGTGGAGGAAGAAATAAAGACTTTAGAAAGTGTGTGTACATCTTGCTGTGCTGGCTTTGGATCCTCAATTCACATGCCGAATAACATTTTTTCTGTCAGGCCTTGTTTCACAGACATATGGTGACAGCAGCCTTCATTTTGAGGAAAGTCTGCATTAAAAAGCTAAAGTTAGTGCAGACAGTAAATGCACTGTATACTTTTCTAGACAAGATATTTATGGACAATGCAAAATAGCATTGAATGATGCTATTTTGAGAGATGAATGGTCTGTTGAAATTTCAGAGCTTTATCAGACAACGTTGCATGCCTTTTGACTTTTACTGTCAGCTGTTGACCAGGCTTAGTTCAAAATCTCTTAGTGTTTGACAGTGAGATTGCCACCTTGAGTGAGGAACTGCAGGAGCAAGAGAAGGGCATTTAAAAAAGCAGCGATCTGACTTGCTACTCACACAGCCTTCTTTTGGGGAGAGGGGACATGCCTTCTTTTGCCCTCCAAGCTTTCTGCTTCCCTGCAATTCTCCCATTGTAAACTTCCCGAGAACCTCTATGCTTCAGTCAGCATTCTCAGATTGGCAATAAAGCTCACTGTACAGCCCCTGAAGGTACTTTTTTTTTTCTTCCCCTCCATGGAGTTCTGGACAGTGCTAGCAAAGAGCTTAGAATTCAAGCCAATTTGCCTACTGAGGACTGTTTATAGGTGATGCAAAAATGAGTCTGAACGTATCTATATCATCTTTTTGGGTTCTGGTTCTGCTCCTTGGCATCCAGATGTCAGTGGAAAAAAACCCAACAAACCTCCTTATTTAAAGTCTGTTTCAAGACAGCAGTATGCAAAGTATATACACAGACAGTTCTGACAGAATGACTGGAAGCAACCCAAAGGCTCTGAAGTAAGGTATGCAAAAGATGGGAACAGTTCTGATGGGGTCAAACTACCCCAGGATCCAGAAACAAACCCCCAGAACTTACTTTCTGGTGCTGTGGTGGCTGACCCCAACAGGCAGATGTGCACCCTGTTCAGTCACTGGTTCCTCTTGTTAAGAAACCTGAACACAAAATACCTTTCTTCTGCCATGATCCCTCACTGCAGTAGACAACAAATACGGTATTACTGATGGATATGAGTGATATAATTGGCAACATTTAAGGCCTGAAGAGAGAGGAATTGTGGTTAATAGCTTAAATCAATAAAAAAGCTTCTCAGGTAAAAAAACCACAGTGCACCTACTACAAATGTTAGTCTCTTGCACTGGTATGTTTACAAAGGTAGATACCTAAAAAGGAAATATATATTGTAACTATATACTGTCCTGGCTTCAGCTGGGGTAGACTTAATTTCTTCACGGAAGCTAGTGTGAGGCTGTTTTGGAATTGGGATGAGAAACTGTGGATAACGTGCTGATGTTTTGGGTTGTTGCTGAGCAGTCAAGGACAGTCCAGCTTCTTGTGCTGGCCGGCCAGCGAGCAGGCTGGGGGTGCACGGGGAGCTGGGAGGGGACAAGCCAGGACAGCTGACCCAGGCTGGCCAAAGAGATATTATATACCATAGGATGTTATGCTCTGTATAAAATATATAGGTTGTTATAAATTTGATGTTACAATGTTGTATATTACCCGTTTTATAGATATATGTCTAATAATTTTACATATATACACACGCATATATTGGTAAAAAAAAAAAATATGTACGAACTCTTAGCCAAAGTTGGTTAGATAGAAGTGAGGAAAGATAAATTCCTTCAAGCTGGAATACGTGGCTGCAGTCACTCAATTAAGTTGTACTAAAAAAAACAAACAAGGAAGAAGGATATTCAACTTTTATTAATTTCTTGTTACTCACTTTCTAAACAAAAACTGATCAACATTGTCAATACCAGAGCAATTTGCTATTACTGGGTTACAAAAAAGCTCTGGCTGCTGAGTTCTGAGGAGGAAGCAGTCCTGGACTGCCTATGTTATGTTGAATTAAGCATAATGACTGAGAGCACTAGAATCCTCCTTGACTAGGGAACAACAGGATTTATGGATGCATGTTCAACAGTGCAACTACAGCTTCCCCATGCCAGACAAGTGGACCGTATGTTTCAAAGACTGCGTTTTGTTAGGCGAGACGTCTAGTATCAGATGTAAGAGCTACAATACCAGATATATCACACAGAAAATACTAAATGTTACACAACTTTCTTGTCTCTAAAATAACGAAAGGGATATAGTTCATTATCAAAAAGAACTGCGTTCCTCATACAAAGTATTTTTTTTTTATTTCTGGTATGTTTGGGGGGAATAAAACCACAAAGGATGCAGTCCTTCAGTAGTGAGTATAATCTAGACTAAAAATTGAGAATTTTAAAACATGTGAAAAGCAGCATTTTCTAATACTATGAAAAAACACAGAATCATCTTGCAGTCATAAAAATCAAAGCAACTGCCTGCATTACACATTACTGTTGCTCATCATTTTGTCCGGGTGCGGGACAACTGACTTCATACTTCTTCTTCAAGCCTTTCAAATATATACGCAAACTGTCTGGATCCAATCGAGAATTCCTGGCTGTCTGAACCAACCTCATTGCTAAATGGTATACAGCTCTCTGTTTCATTATCTCAGGAGTGCTTTTCTGCCTGTGCTGTTCTTAAAAACATACACATGCATGAAAATATGAAATTAATTCTATTCCATTATTAAAATACTAATATTAGCTATTTTCCAGCCTATTTCTCATCTCCTGATTCTTGGTTTGTACACCAGCCTTACGTCCAATTCTCCTTCACCCTAAGGACTGCTTTGTGTTGTCACCTAACAGTGACCTTCAGTATTATCTTTTATAACTCGTTCCAGAAATACAAATTTTAATTAAATCTGTTTTCATAAAACCATAGGCAGTTCTTATCCTATATCCTTCCAGAAACTGAAAATATATTTGAGTTTTATAAAAACTGTGAATTACAGTATTATTATTTCCTACTACATACCAAAATTTGTTTTGCAATATGATTTGTGATTTCCTTTGCATCCAAAATTATGGATGATGGTAGGGAGGAAACTTCTGCAGCTTTTAATCCTAAACATATAAAACACAAATCAGGATTTTTGATGTAATTTTTTTTCCTACCTTCCACACTATGTCTGCCAGAATTAACTCAGCCTATTTTTTAAAGGGTGAAGTTTTAATTTTTATTAAAAAATTTTGATATACATTTTCTCTTTGGGTTCCCCCCCTCTTTTTTTAAAATAAATAATATCATTTTGAGAGTTAAAAATTAAAATGTCTACTTTCTTGTAATGCTACCTCTAAGATACACTCCCACATGGAGTTACTGCTAGTAATACTGTAACTGAGCAGAATGAGACACATAAGGGGTTATAGGAAAAAAGTGGCACAGTGGTGTTCAGAGTTTTCTCTGTTTATTTTTTTAATTTGGCAGGCCAGAAAACACTGAGGTTGTGATAAATGCACTCTCCATTAAATCCAGACATCCAGTGGATATGGATGTCATGTTCCAACTTCTACTCTGTTGCCAGTAACCAAACTGCCAGATACTCAGGGTAAGAAAGAGATGTAAAATATTTTTTGCTGCCCTAAGGTGATTTTTTTTTTTTTTTTACTCTTTCCTTTGCCTGTGGCCCTGGCTGTTCTCAGGAAATTCTGTACTTCATTGTGTGCTTTCATACTGTAGGGTTAAGAATGAAAAAGGGTCAAGAAGAGCCCTTGCACTCTTTCTTGGAATGTAACTTTGCTCAAGTAAGGTAAAGCCAAGACAGCAACACTGAGTTAGTGAAGCTCTCCTGTTCTCTGAGCATACTCTCTAAAAATACAATTTTTCTGAGTTAGTGGTGTTGTAGCATCTGAAATGGAGCTTGTGCTGCCAAAGGTAAAGAAACTTACTCTGAAATTCTGAGAAAAGAAACATTTTAAGTCCAGTTAATTGAAGCTTGACTGGAATAATATGTAGTCTTCAGTTACCACTAGCTTGCAAAAGTCACATGTAGTTAATTTCCTACTGATTAAATGTCACCTAAATCAAGGATCTAGCTTCAGAATCTAGTATTTGGAAGTATACAGATTTCTGTAAGTCTTTAAAACATGTAGTTATGCCTCACTGTCACTCACTCATTTTTTTATTGACCCATAATCTGTCAATCTGTACAGTCTTCAGTACAATTTATTCTAAAGTTAAAAGAGAAGTAAACCCACCTTCCAGAGAACAGTGATGCTTTAGTGGAACCTCTCAAAGTAGCCTTAGGCTAATACACAGTAAAATTCCTGTCCTTTTTTTAAAGAAACATGATTCCTTTCTGCTAATCAAAAAGGGCCAAGCTGCTATTTAACTGATATATTATTACTTATGGCAGACACAGAAGAGTTTTACGTAATACGAACCTCAGCAATCACAGCTTTAAGTTTCCTTTACACAGCTTTAAGTTACTTTTTTTTACTATGAAATTTCATGTAAGTTCTTCAGACTACCCCAAACTACTATCTCACTACATGATTACTTAAAACACATAAGTATTTGGAACATATTACAGATCTGCAGTTGTTACTCTATGAGAGAGATACAAACTCAGCAGAAATCTGTCAGGAGAAAAATGTTGTTAGATGCCTAATAACTGAAACAGTATCTTGTATAATCTTTACCAAGTTGAAGTCATAGTGGAATCCATTACCATAGTTCTTTTCCTCTGTATATCCTTTAGAGAGTGTGTAAGTGTAAGCAATTTTCTCCTTATTTCCAGCACTGCTTCTCACATGTTGCACTTCAAAATGGTAATTTTCCACATTGGGATATAAAGCGTCTATATGACACAGTTCCAGGAAGTGCGTAGCAAACAACGTAAACGCCTAAATCAGGAAACAAGAAAGAAAGTTTATTTTGGAAATGATTCTGGAATAAATTGCAGTACGTAAGAAAAATTAAGTCATCTCACAGATGTCCAGGCTTTCCTCCAAAATCTTGAAAAGTTGTCTTTAAATTACTAAAGCAAATTAAAATCTTTAAGTGATGAGTTCTACCATTGGCAAGGGTATCTCTTCCAACTGGGGATTCTCCCACTCCCTTCTCAACAGAAGGAAGACAGTACCAGAAGCAACAGGAAATTCATGATGCTTACAAAATTTGACTAGGGTTAATCTGAATGATTGTCAAATGGTTGCCTTAATACTCTTAAGGAATGAATTGCCAAAAGTACAAGCTACAGAAAACACCTGAGCTTTTCAAACCAAACCACGAAAGTACTCCAGATAAACTCTGCTGAGAAACTGAACACCTACACACTTCAAAAAGCTGACAACAACCTGAAGTTGATCACATAACTAGTAATAGAGGTGAAACTTTCAACCCATCCAAAACTATTTTCCACATTTCTAAACAGACTGTAACCTCTGCAACCAGTATGTAAGTTGTTTCCACTGTACTTTGGAAAGAGAAGAGGTTCACCTTTAGCGTTCAAGTATACAAAGCTGTACTACGCAGAACTAAAGAGACTGGGTTATTCTCTTTCTAGATAGCCAAGCAAGCTTGTGAGCAAGCTGGAAAGAGATGGTGACCAGAGAGATGCTTTTGGCTGGGATAGAGTTAAGTTTCTTCATAGTAGCTTGTATGGTGCTATGTTTTGGATTTGTGACCAAAGCAGTGTTGATAACACACTCCTGTATTAGCTGCTGCTGAGCAGTGCTTGCACAGCGCCAAGGCCTTTTCTGCTTCTCGCACTGGCCCATCTGCGAGCAGGGTGGGGGTGCACAAGACGATGGGAGGGGACACAGCCGGGACAGCTGACCCAGGCTGGCCAAAGGGATGTCCCACACCACGTGATGCAGCAATAAAAGCTGCGGAGAAGGAGAAGAAAGGAGGGACATCCCATGTGACAGAGCCCTGCTTTCCTGGAAATGACTGAACACCTGCCTGCCGATGGGAAGTAGTGAACAAATTCCTTATTTTGCTTTGTTTGCTCAGGCAGCTTTGCTTTACCTATTACTGTCTTTATCTCAAGCTAAAGATAAATTGTCTATATTACAAATTTTTGCACTTTTACCCTTCTGATTCTCTTTCCCATCCCACTGTGAGGAAGCGAGCAAGCGGCTGGGTGGTGTTCAGCTGCCCGCTGGGGTTAAATCACAACCACCAGTGAAGAGATGCGCAGTTTATGTCAGCATTTCTTCCCTACCACCGTTAATTCTTACTATTCATCAGTTATGAAAAACACCATATTTAGGCAAGAAATCTCTACAAAACTGAGGTTAAACTATGAGAAAATACTATATTTACTTTCAGTATGACAAAATAATTATAAGGTTTAATTTTTTTTCAAAACAATTACCTTTAAATTCAACAGATATTCACAGGCAGCATAACAAATGCCAATACCTTCTTCAGCACTGGTACCTCTGCCAAGTTCGTCAATTATGATGAGCGATTTGTCATTAGCATTTTGTATGATGTATGTTATCTAGGAAAACATTTAATGTGTTATCATTCCTATAAATGCATTTTTTAAAAACTGTAATAGGAATACTGCTGCTAATAGGAATACTTTGTGTTATTCAGATGAAACTTAATGCAGAATTTTTTTTATCTTGTCAGAGCCACAAATTTTACCTTTTCACAGCTGCCAAACTGCTGTCAATTCTAATCACGCAAAGACTCATAGGACAGCACTCTTTCTCTGTTCCATTGAACCTATCACTTTCCCTCAAAAATCATAGTGGTTTAGGAAAAGGAATTGAGATGGCTTAGGCTCCTACAAATAATCATTTAAGGTCTAAGAAATAACAAAATGTTGAAATTACTGTCCAAGAGAGCACCGATTTTTACTCATATTGGGATATCTTTTTATTTAAGATATGCCTGGTTTTCTGTGGTTTATCATCAAGGTAACAGATGAAAGTTGAATTTTTGATTACTTTTCAAAGTACACTCTTTTAGTGGAAATATACTAGTACAGTTTCTATTAGCTTAACGGTAAAAATGGGCCTTGGACCCTGGACTAGCTATGTTTAATACCTCTTTCATTTCCTTCATGAATGTTGATGCATTTGTTTCTATATCATCATCCATACCTATCCTGGTAAAAATTTGCTCTGCAATTCGAAAAGAACAATACTCTGCTGGGACATAAGAACCTACAAAACAAGTAAAATATGAGTTTTCTCATATCAGTGTGACAAATGCCAATTTGTCTGAGTATGTCAGTAGGGACAAAAAAAGACCAGTTTTACACTTGTTCTTTATGCACTGTACAGAATGCATCTTATTCTATAAAGTTTCTTAAGACTATGTTCTACCATTACTTTATAAGAAAAAATTATTATATAGATACCATAATTAAATAAGCTGATCAGTAAAACCTTAAGAAATCATATGCCTGAAGCTGTGTGTCAGTCTAAAGGGATGCAAAAGTGAGAATAAACACTAGGATTAATTTACATTTCTGTAGCCATTGAGTTACGAATCCCAAAAAATCTTAAGTTTCCCAAAATCAAGATTATATTGCCTTTGAGTCTTATTATTTTTATTGACTAGAAAAGAGCAGGAAACCTGCCAAAAGACTTTACAGTCTCCTTTATTCATATTAAACTCAGGGTTTTTTCAGAGCAATTCCTGAAGAACTTGCAGTTGTTGGGGATTGGACCCACAAACACATGGTGGACAAATTTTATTGTCCACTGCTAAGCAGTTTCATTCTAGTAGAGTTAGGGTCAGCCTATTAAGGTCTTTCTCCCGTGCTACCAGCCTTACCTTTATCTTTAAGGTAAAAATCATGAGGAATTCCTAAGTATAGGGATGAGTCTCAGTTAAGACTTTACAAATATTTGTTTTACTTTTATAATTTCAGTGATAGAACCTTGCAGTATTTATTACTACTTTTATTTGAAGTAGTTGATTATTTATCTATTAATTCTACTTGGCTGCAGGCATGTTTTTCTACCTCACTGAGGTATGCTCAAGTTCATCTATTTCTTTAGGGTGACTAACACATATGTAGCCCAATAGGCATACTTCAAGGACACTGGCTATGAATCTAGCATAAGGTGATAGATTGGGTTAAGGTGCTCCAAAGAATTAAAACATACAACTGTAGTTCTCTCACAGACAGACTGGCGAGGCTTCCAGAGGCACAGATGGGGCCCCATAAATTTCCAATGGCAGACCCAAAACCTTTCAGTGGCCTCTGTCAGCAGCACAAGAGCTGGTAGGAGCAAATGGACTAAAAATTACCTGTTAGTATTTAGACAGAATCTTATTCTAGAAGCCAAATCATTCAACGCGGTAAATATTTTTAACTAGTAAACAATAAATGTGCTGCAGAAGATTACTAATACAGTACACTCTTACTCACCAATCTGTGCCATAATTTGAGAGAGCGCAATCTGTTTCAGGTATGTTGATTTTCCACTCATATTTGGTCCTGTAATAATGACAAAATTGTTACCCTCTGTCAGATACGTGTTGTTAGACACAGGTTTTTCCATAGCTATCTTTTCGAGAATGGGATGCCATCCCTGCTTGATCGCTAAAGTATCCGTAAATTCTGGACGAACTAAATGAGAAAAAGGGTATAAAACATTGCGGAGTTAGTATGGAAACCTTGATGTTATTAAAGTAGTGCATTTTTAAAGAAAAGTAATTTTTGCAGAGTGAAAGTCAAACTCTGTGGTCCTGATTCCCACCCTCTTTACCTCTCCAAATTGT
>NW_010528235.1:10747-39197 GCF_000687285.1 Phaethon lepturus
TCCTGTAGTGAGCAAGACTAACATGCAGCACTTGGAAGGATTACCAGCCACTTTCAGGTATAGGTTCCGATTGTCATGCAAGAATTCCTGATTTATTACTACAAAAAGAATCCCATAACTAACACGTCATTTCAATTAACATTCCATGTTTGTGTTCTGTAGTAAGTAGGCTTGGACTCCAGTAATAAAGAAAAATATAAAGAGCAAAACTTGAAAAGTGATTAAAACAGAAAAATGGAAAGCCAGTTTCACAGCTAATATATTTTTAATAATTTATTTTTATACTGCTATGAGCGTATAAGGTACAGGGGTCATGAACTCTGTTACTACTACATACATACGTTATTATATAAGCATGGGAAACAAGGAAGTAGCATTCCTTCTATTTTTGTTATATTTTATATTATTTGGGTGTATACTATGCCTACACAGATCCATTTGATACTGGGAATAGCTGTATACAATTCTGTCAGAATACAGATCTTTTCTGAACCTATTCCATATGCCTCCTCTTTGTCTACCTCAATAGCAGTACCCCAGGCTAACAAAGAAGTGTTGTTAAATTTGGTGGTCTGTTTAAATGGAGCAGCTTTCAAGAAAGAAGTGCCAAACCAGTTTTTCAGGTTTAAATTTTGGAGAACTCTAATTTCCTAGTGTAGGTTTTAGTTGTTTAATGATTTACATGGGAAAATCAAGTGCTTTTGACTTTGTGCTTTTGAATAGAATATGCTTAAACCGGCTATCTTGAAAAGACTGGCTGTGAAGGCTTACAGCAACTAAATGGCAGAACGTAATTTCAATGAATGGAAACAGAAAGAACATTGGCACAAAACTGGCAAGGATAGACAAGAGACACTCAGCTAAAGCCTACTGAGACCCAGAAAAACAAATTATGTGGTCTTAGCAACTGGAAAACCAGACCAAACAGCCTGGATATTCTCCAACAGGAGGGTCTTTATCTGGCCCATGACAGAATCAAAGAAGAGACTTACCATAATCAGAAAGAGTGCAGGCATGGGCAAATGAAAGCAGCATATCCAGCATTGACACTATGTCAGATAGCTTGTATAGGCAATGAATGTGTTCATAGATCTCGTTCAGTAGTTTACACACTATTCTGAAATAAGACACTTTAGTTGTTGCACAGTACATACTGTCACTTTATACCACTTACAGAAATAAAGCAAGTTAATAATGTTCATACTGCATATATTAGGATGGGAAGTTACTCATAAAATGCAACCACCTCTGCCAGATGCAAGCAAATGTGTAAATTTGTTTGAAGCAAATTAAGATCGTATACCGTCACCTCAGATCAAATTCTGTTATTGGACACAAGACACATAGCTCAAATACCAATAGCTCTAAGAAAGCTTCAGAAAGAGAACGAGCTAAAAATATAGCTATGTAATCAAGCACGTTGTATTAACACGTTAAATGCAACTCTAATTCCCTTAGGCCTCCTGTTAATAAAAAATTCACATGATTTCTAGGAAGAACTTCCACATAATTGACATGCAATGTTACACTTAGCAAATCTTCTGAAATAGACAGCATAGCAACCATGACATGCAGCAAGGACAGTTCATCTGGAAATGCACGGAACGTTACAAGTAACGATTCTGCATTACAAAACTAATCACAGAATTACAGAATCTTTGGGTTGGAAGTGACCTTTTAAAGTCCATCTAGCCCAACCTCCCCACAATGAGCAGGGACATCTTCAACTCGATCAGGCTGCCCAGAGCCCCATCCAATCTGACCTGAAATGTTTCCAGGCATGGGGCATCTACCACTTCTCTGGGCAACCTGAGCGTTTTACCACCTTCATGGTCAAAAATTTCTTCCTTATATCTAGTCTAAATCTACCCTCTTTTAGTTTAAAACCATTACCCCTTGTCCTATCGCTACAGGCCCTGCTAAAAAGTCTGTCCCCATCTTTCTTCTAAGCCCCCTAATACATTCATTGCATCATTTTGTGTAGATAATTCACCCATACAAATTTAATAAATATGATGGCCACTCTCATTAATAAATGCCTATCTATCTGTAATCACGTTTAACACAATACGCACTTGGGGGGGGTGTCTCAGGAAGCAACCTTGATTAGTGTCGCTCTGGATTATTTCTGTAAGCAGCCATAACTTAACAGAAAGACAGCTTTACGAAAAAGTGTAATTAGCTGTTAATTGGACAAAATAAATGTAGTTAGCAAATACTAAATAGTTTTAAATGGTCTTACAAGTAGGTCATGTGATATATTTCTCTCAGGGACTCCTGACATCTTTCATTCATTTTTATTAAATCCGCTGAAGTGAAGCTGTATGTGTTTTTCATTTTAGTGATCTACAGGGAATTCAAATCAACAATAAGAACTTGCCATATTATCAGAAACAAAAATAGTTTCTAAAAAGCAAAGTTACCAGCAAGATGTACTTTATATTTACACACAACACAACTGCCTGTATTTGCACATTTCTGACTATATTAAGTAAAACTAGAAATAGGGCAGTTATAAAAACACATCAATTATACCTTCATTTACTTCTAGATATCTTAGAATCATAAAATGGTTTGGGTTGGAAGGGACCTTTAAAGGCCATCTAGTCCAATCCCCTGCATTCAGCAGCAACATCTTCAACTAGAGCAGGTTGCTCAGAGCCCCGTCCAACCTGACCTTGAGTGTTTCCAGGGATGGGGCATCTCCCACCTCTCTGGGCAACCCAAGTGTTTCAGCACCCTCCCTGTGAAAAACTTCTTCCTTACATCTATCTTCACTGAAATTATTTTAATTGTTGCTTAAATTACTGTATAATGTGTATTTTATTAATGTATTATACTTTTTATATACATTAAATATACAAACATACTTAGTACAGATACCTTTGTAAATTCAGAAGGAAGTTGGCCACTGGGTAATGCTGAACAATCAACAGTCATCTGGATAAAAAATCCACGAGCAGAGCTGAAACTTGTTTTCATTGGTAGGTTGTACTTTTCTGCAAGTTGTGTTATCATACCTACACACCACAAATAAAGATGTGACCCAAATTACATACATTCATGTGCATGCACACACACATATGTTTGTGTGTTTGTACAAAGATGCATACTGTTAATGTCATTTATAGGCACTGAATGTGACAGATAAGTAACATGATAACTTAGGTGAGAGGTGGCTCTCCAGGGAGTTATTTAAGTAATGTATTAATGTAACAAATCCGGGTGCATAAAGCTATTGGGAAAAAACTGCAGTGGAGAATCAGATAAATTCATGTGTTCTTTAAAAGCAGTTCATGCATGTGACCAACTCCCAGGTGGGCCTAACTATGGAAAGTAAAGTTTGCTCAAGCACTTAGTGTAAATTTACCACTCGGTAAACAGAATATGAACTGTAGACTAGGGACTCTCAGTTTTTTAACCAATTCATTATTCTAAGAAATCTTTTTTTCCCCCAGACTGAGGGTAATGCTTTGTATTTCTAATCCTCCCCTTAAATCCATCTTGTTCCTAGCTGAGAAGATACCATATGGGGGAACCTGTTAGATGATAGAAGAGTATGTACTGTTAAATCATGGGAATTCTGAATACTGCAAAGAGGGTAATAGTCTGGTAGTCCTGTGAGAAGAAAGGCTGGAGTTACTTAGTGGTGTTTCCCTGATGCTTATTGTTCTAAGCTTGCCTGCTCTCATGTTCCAACCACTCACAACACAGACTAGTAATTTAGGACTTTCTGGATATAAAATCATAGAATGGTTTGGGTTGGAAGAGACCTTTAAAGATCGTTTAGTCCAACCTCGCCTCCTCCCCCTGCCATGGGCAGGGACATCTTTCACTAGATCAGGTTGCTCCAAGCCACATCCAACCTGACCTTGAATACTTCCAGTGATGGGGCATCCACAACTTCTCTGGGAAATCCATTCCAGCATCTCATAAACCTCATCGTAAAAAGTTTCTTCCTTACGTCCAATCAAAATCTACCCTCTTTCAGTTTAGAACCATTGCCCCTTGTCCTGCCAATACAGGCCCTTATAAAAAAAGTCTCTCCCCCTCCTTCTTACAAGCCCCCTTTACATATTGAAAGGCTCCCCGGACCCTTCTCTTCTCCAGGCTGAACAACTCCAACTCTCTCAGCCTTTCTTCATAGGAGAGGTGTTTCAGCCCTCTGACCAGTTTTGTGGCCCTCCTCTGGACCTGCTCTAACAGGTCCATGTCTTCCATGTGTTGGGGACCCCAGAGCTAGATGCAGTACTCCAGGCTGGGCCTCACCAGAGCAGAGGGGGAGGATCACTTCCCTTGACCTGCTGTCCATGCTTCTTTTTTACGTCAGCCAGGATACAATACGTTTCCTGGGCTGTGAGAGCACATTGCTGGCTCATGTCCAGTTTTTTTGTCCACCAGTACCCTCAAGTCCAGTATCCCCATGACCTTCTCTACAATCCCTTCACCCCCAGCCTATACTGATACTGGGGATTACCCTAACCTACGTGCAAGGCATTGCACTT
Organism: Phaethon lepturus; assembly: GCF_000687285.1. NCBI lineage: Eukaryota > Metazoa > Chordata > Aves > Phaethontiformes > Phaethontidae > Phaethon > Phaethon lepturus. Next base: position 15,253 of record NW_010528235.1, read on the forward strand.
GGCCTTGTTGGACCTCAAGAGGTTCGCACAGGCCCACTACTCAAGCCTGTCTTGGTCCCTCTGGATGGTATCCCTTCCCTCTAGTGAACCCACTGCACCGCTCAGCTTGCTGTCATCTGCAAACTTTCTGAGCGTGTACTCAATCCCACTGTCTATGTCATTGATGAAGATACTCAGTAGCATTGGTCTTAGTATGGACCCTTGAGGGACACCACTCGTTACTGGTTTCCACTTAGACACTGAGCCATTGACTGTAACCCTCCAGACGCAGCCATCCAGCCAATTACTTATCCATCTCACATCCATCTCTCATTCCTTAGTCCATCCATCAAACTCATCTCCCTCCAATTTAGTAACAAGGACGTTGTGGAGAACTGTATCAAAGGCCTTAGATAAGTCCAGGTAGACACCACCAGTATTTCAGTCTTGGAGTCGCCTAGAGTTTAATCCAGTAAAGACGAAAAAGGGCGAAGAATCCCTTTGGCAAGCATGTGGGCTAGAGTGAAAACGGGCAAGGGGAACACATCTGTTCACACATTCTAGAATCCAAGCAGCTACCAAATTTTTGAAGGTTTAGGAAATAATTAAAAAAAAAAAGCATCTGTACTTTTCATTGTGTAGTATGTAGAATGTAAAACTAGAAGGAAATAGGAAGCTCACAACATATGACATGCTAAAGTTTCTGATTCTATTCTAAGTTTCCAATTACACAGTTAACTAAGAAGATGCTGCTCTGATTCATTTGGTGGGAAAAGGTTGTGATGCCTCAAGCATATCACTTACTGTTCAGCTATGTATCAATTCATGTGCAGTGACTGGAATCACCAGCACATGAAGATTCACAGTCCATACTGCAAAGTAAACTGATCCTGCTCATGAACTGGAAATTACATAGCAGCATCAGTAATGATGAGCTAATACACCTCCTGAGATGGCTTCCAGACCTGATTTAGTACCTACACAGTATTGTACTGTGGATAAGTATCTCAGGTCAGCATTAATTGATGACAATGTACTCATTTGTACAGAAGACAATGTGCTCGTTTCTTTTTTTAGCTAGAAATCAACATTTTATACTAAAAAAAGGATACCCATTCCAGAAGATAATTTTTTTCCTTCTATTCTAAGTGATAAACAGGAAGGTTACTAAAGCACAGTAACAACCATTATGCCAAAATTCCTTTTGTATGTATTTTCCAACTCTTAATAGCTTGGCTAAAAAGTATTCCACAGATAGATCAAGACTGCTTAAAATATAAAGAACAAAGAACTCAAATATTTTAAATCAAGAAGCTAAAACACAAACTTACATGTTTTATGCAGAATGTTTTTCTTTCCAAAGAAAAAATTATTCAGTTGGAATAATTCTGTTATATTACTTTAACTTTTTTGTACTTTTAGAGGATAAGGAGCAAGAGTTTTACACATAGGAATCACAATACAATTGTTCAACTTAATTAAAATGAGTTTTTATCTACAAAAGGAGAATCTGAATATGTATCTAAAAAGTACTTTAGTTACTTATCAATGACAATCAGTTTGTACTAATACTAAATACTTTTTACATATGAGAAGGTTATAATACATATGATTACATGGCTTCTATGTGCCAGGTGCAATGGACTTTGAACTCCAAATAAATAAAAATCTTTGTTTAGAAATACCTGCTATGTCATCAACAATTTCTGTGTATGTTCTACGAGCTATGTCAAGGAATTCATTGATGTTAGGCTTAACAGCATAGCATTTCTGGGTCCTCATACTCAGACATCCTTTTGTGTACCTTGTATCATCATTAATTACAGTTGCAATCTTTTCAAGTATAATTCCAAATCTGCAATATTAGTTGTATTGCTAATTAGCTATGTAAGACTTCACAATTTTTATTTGCAGTATCATCTCACAATTACAAATAAGAGTATTAAAAATAACAGAAGCAAATTATTTACTGTTAAAACCAAACACTAAATTTCATATCTATTTTCACCTCAGAATGAAGCATGACTATACCTAAGTCTGACCACAGATATCATTCAGATCTTTGGGAGATATAAATTATTTCTTAAGTATACAGGCAGAAGCTGATTTTTGCATTATTATGGGGACTCCAGGAAACCATTGCTTCTGTCTTTTTACAATTACTTCTAATGGAGTGCCGTTCATCAATTGCAGTATCATAGCTAACTTTCTGTTTTGCTTTTTTCCATGTATTTGTTTGTTAGTTGAAAATTAGAATTTTTGACAACTAAAATCAGCTTTTAGGCAAAAGAACTGAGCTATACCTGTAACTACAAATAAGTAAAGAAGCAACCTCTTTAATCTTACAGACATTCTTAAGAAAGATGAGAGTTTCTAACATACTAGTTGAAGTATTATGATAAATACCTTGTATCTTCAAGGGCATTGTAATAAGCCTTTAGCAGTGGTGTGTTACAGCTTCTTAAAGCAGCCTGGTCAAGATTAAAATATGGACATGAACAGTTAGTTCTTTTTGTAGACTTTTTAGAGGACTGAAAGTTCTTAGATTCACAGAGGCTTATCAGCAGTTGCGTAAGCAGCCTACAGAATCTGTGCAGGAGTTTCAGTTAAACGTTTTTTATAAATCAATTATTCAGGTAATGGTAGGAATCCAGTTCTTAAGAGTATTAGACTCAAATGCATATTTTCAAATGGCTTAAGAATTAACAGACTATGTTGGCAGTACTGTGTTCTGCAAGATGAAAATTTTTTTTTTTACTTGATAATCCTTATCAGTCCCTTTCAACTTGAGGCATTCTATTCTATGTTCTATGAAATGCAATAAACTGCACTGCACAAAAATAAGGACAAAAAGGTCTGTACTTTATTTAAAAAAAAAAAAATGACAGAGACAGCTTACTTTTAGAGGCTCTACAAGTTCTAGAGTATGCTTCAGGTAGATTAAATTAGTTATTTTTGATTCAGCAGTTTTAACCTGTTGAGAGATTTTACAAATATAGAAGGTGTCTGCCTATTAAATAAGTACTTAAGAAGCAGCAGAACTCATACTGTTAACTTAGCAGCTTTATACTTCTAATTAAAATTGCTAAAATACTTTATAAGCTCACTTAGACAATTCAGTGTATAACTGTATAAAGAAATGTTTACCTAAATTTTACATTGCCTACTGCAATAGCTTGCCCATCAGTAGCTAGAATTTTTGCATGTCTACACTGATAATGACTGACTCTGAGAACACTCTAACCCAAGCGGTGAAAACTTCTTTTAATCTTCTACGTATACATAGCTGTACACAAGCTCTACATAGTTTTGTAGACTCTTTCAAAGTGAATACATTACGCATCGTCATTAAGAAGTATACCCCTTTTCATAAAAGCTGTTAAACACAACAAAACCCAATTTGGTTGACTTATCTTTGGCTAATATATTTATATCCTTAAACATGTGCCCATGTAACAAAAAGAAAAAAAAAATCCAGTAAAAGTTTAAAAATTTTGCTTACAATAATGACTTCAAAATGTTTCATCCACATACACATTCTATCTTGTTTTGTATGCCCCATTAACATTTATGCTAAAGAATTTTGCTGCTGATATTAAGGCACTATGTAAGAGGATTTTAAGAAAACAACATAGATAAGCACTTTTGTTCATTCCAAAGAAAATCAAGTGTTGGTTTCTAATATGAACATAGGAGTATGACCCCATGTGAAACCTCTTCTCATTTGTACATAACAACTCTTTACTCTTGTGGTTGAGAGCATCCCTTGCCTTATCTTACCTTCTGTATAAAGTCATTTTCTGTAAAAGATAGGACTAAACAATGCTAAATGTATGAGCAGAAGAATCATAATCTGCAAATAAATATGGGGTCTAAGTCCCATGATGGATTCAGACATCAAAAGGACAGATATGGTCATATGTGGAGAGTTGGTATTTTGTAATGGAATGTTCCTTAGCTAAAATAGTTCTTATAGGAACTTTAACTGAACTGGTGTTAAAAGTGGATCTTTGTGCATGTTGCACTTCAGGGTCAACAGGAGAAAATGAATGAACACAACCACAGTTGATAACTCGTCTATACAACGTTACTTCTTTATGATTCATTAACAACTAAAATGCATGCCTATCTTTACAGCATCTGAAATTAATTTGTCCACAGTCACTCTGATGTAAAGAATGGCTATTCAGAGAAGTGCTTGACTTTTTTGTGCTAAAGGCTTAAGTCCTACAGATTTACATGCTATGTCAGTGGATCACCCCTAGTTTAAATTTTGTATTTCCTGGAAATTAATTTAAACCAAAAATACTGGTACCTTCTCCCTGTGAGAGAAGGAATCAATCTGTCAAACACCTGGAACTTCATCAGGCACAGAATCTTTTGAATGTGTTCTTCAGATGGGTGGCCAAGAAATCCAGAGGTGGTCCTCATTTCCAACAGAAGTTGGATGTTGATCCAACTTCTAAGTTGGATCTTTTAAGGGGGCTTGTCCAGATACCTTTAATCTGCTTATATATGCAGATTTCATAAGAGCAAGTACTTGATTTCACTGTTGGCGTGATTTTTCAGGTAACACATCTCAGCAAGATTGTCAGTTAACAGTCCTCCTTAGGGTGAGAGAATGCTCATGCTGAACATACCACTCATTTCTAGTGATTGAAACTGTAAGCTTTTCAGATGAGCACCTCACCACTTTGCAATGAAAATTTTTATGGAGAGCAGGAGTGGAACATACTGAATGGGTTAATCTAGCATTTGATGAAAGCAACCAAGTTAGCACTTGAACGAATGCCTGTTGCTCTGCTATGTTGGAGCCAGTCAAGGTTGAAAACACTGCAGTTAAAAGTTTGGTGTACGTGGTCCTAGGTATATGTAAAGGCATCCAGTCTGACAGTTTTAGTCATGCAGCTGATCTTTCGTCTGTGTTACAGATCTCTACAAGGAAGGCTGGGATCAGTAAACACTGAGTTTTTTGCGTATGTCATTAAAGAGATTTATCTGCATTTATTAGGTCCTCCTGGAGTCTGTACCTGATTTCTTTAACCGACATTAGACAAGTGATTTATCCAAGCAGGCAAGTCAGCACATGAGAAGACACTGACAAGTGAAAGAGTTGTAAATATCTTATGATAAACACAGGTAAGCATAAGCCCCAAAAGCAGTGACAGAAATATCCTACTCAATTACAGTAGACAAATGCAACTTATAGTGGAATGGTTACAATACACTTAGTAGAAAAAAGTTGAGGTTGAGTCACCTCAAGTTCACTGTGGTTAACTGTCGCGTCTGGTCTCAACGAAGATCCAGTAGTAAGCTACATGTATTTATCCCATTTTGATATTTGTATTGCATGTGTTAACATACACACTGATATAAGAGGCAAGGCCTGATAAAAAAAAAAATCTTTCTTTCAAATATGTTAATATTTGAAAATAGGAGCTTTTATACCCTCTTCAGCAATTTTTGTTAAGAACAGGAGCTGACCTCCAGTCTAACAAAGACACACTGGCACACTGAAGGAAGAGAAACCTTAGTTTAATTTAATCACAACTATCTCTTGGTTAAAAACATTACAGCGTGATTTTCAAGGCGAGAGATTAAATCTGTCTTGAGCTCCTGAAAGACTTCAAAGGGGAAATTTGCTATAAATACTAAGGAGGAAAGTGGGCTCTAAGGAACTTTACTCTGAAGGTATATTCAGTAATTCTCCCAAAGGCGATCTATGATGAAAGCCTTCTCTGTTGGTCAAGTTCCTGAATGCACTCCAATGGATGCACCATGAGGCATAAGGCACTCACACAGACTGAAACCATGGCTGCCACTGTCAAGTGGATAAGGGATAAAATACCTTCCTGTTGAAGCCTTAACATAAGCCGATGAAGTATTGCTTGTCTTTCAACTAAACGATGTTGTTGTAAGCATTTATAGCTTTATGGTCTAGTTATGCTTTTAAGAGTAAATGCTTTTATCTGCATTTCATTTTGGTCTGCCTTGTAAGATGTGCGATTTAAGGTAACAGATAAGAGCAGGGCACTCCTTTAATCTGTAAAACAGGACCCTGAGAAAACTCAGGAGTAATCAATTCTCTAACACACTTAGTCCTTACATTCAAAGGTTAACAGAGAAGCATGGATCAAGTTGTGAACTGGATGCAAAAGGGACTTCCAGATACTCTTCATAACCTAAGTATCTCTGTGTGCCTGAGATGTAAGGTTCTCCGCTTATGAGAACAGTCAGCGTAAGGGAAACTTCTGTCTCATTTGGTACTGCTTATGCTATGCAAGTGAGTATATTGTTTTCTGTCAGCTGGTTGATGTTCAGAGGAAGCACTTAACTCGTGTGTGAAAAAGCTGCACTTAGCTCATACAACGCCTGTGTCTTGGAAACTAACAGTTAAGTAATTCCCATTTCTAGCTTTGTATGTTTACAGAATTGACTTAAATCTGTATTCAATTACTATCTGTATCATAAACACAGCTGAGCAAAGAACCTTTTTCAAAATAATTTTTCAGGCAATAAAGACTAATTTCTATTGAGTTGTATTACTTGTAAAATAAGAAACTATTTAATTTCTAGTAAGAAAGATGCCTAATAGGCTATAAAACTTTGTATCATCCTCCAAAAAAAACAGAGTAAATTTCTGTTCTACACTTTTCCCTTTTATGTTGATGTGAAGAAAATTCCTCTCTCTCATCCTAGTTACATTGAATAGGATGTACACTTATGAAAAATAAAGGTGGGGAGTGATGAAAAAGTAAACATTTTGGAAGTCAATTTGCTTAAATTAAGATGAACATGATCTTGAAGCAAACCCAAATTTTTCTAACATTGTCCGGTAAGAATCTTCTACTGCTGGAAAATAAGTTATACTCTCAATCTACGGTAACTTTAGTCCATGTCTTTTTAAGGTGCAGTCTTTTTCTTATCATATCATGCACATTTATAGATATCACATATATTGCTTGTTATAGCCAGATAACTGATCATCTAAGGTATATTTCATACATACTGTATCCTGCTTTGGAATTTGTACCAAAACTGAAAGTAGTTGTTCTGTATCCAGGAATTTTGAGATAACTGTAAACAAAAAGTAAACAAATCAGAAATTGAACAGAATTTGTAATAAAATCTATTTATTTTCAATGCACACAATTACTAAGTGATAATTATGCTAATCTTTTCTTTCATTCCTCTTCAAAAACTAGTTATCAGGGGAAAAAAAAACAGGTAAAAAATAACTGCTATCCAAGTTATTTTGTCATAACTATACTTACTATACCTAAGCATGTAGTAATTATTATACAGGTGGACATACATCAATGTAGCAATATTCTTTTCATTAGATTGAATCATACTCCTCTTGTGATAACCAACTTCAGGTGGACTAACTCATACACCGGTATTGTATTTTTTTACATTTGTCTAGACCACTATGTTTTATGAAGCAACAGGAAAAAAAAAAGCATACACGACAAGTATTACATCAGCAATGTCTGTCTTTGTTTTTCATGTATAGCCCTCAGCACAGGAGAGACATGGACCTGTTGGAGAGGGTCCAGAGGAGGCCACAAAAATTATCACAGGGCTGTTACACCTCTCGTGTGAGGACTGTCTGAGAGAGTTGGTGTTGTTCAGCCTGGAGAAGAGAAGGCTCCGGGCAGACCTCATTTCAGCCGGCCAGGACTGAAAGGGAGCTTAGAAGAACGATGGGGACAGACCTTTTAGCAGGGCCTGTAGTGACGGGACAAGGGGTAACGGTTTTAAACTAAAAGAGGGTAGATTTATACCAGGCATAAGGAAGACATTTTTGACAATGAGGGTGGTGAAACCCTGGCCCAGGTTGCCCAGAGAGGTGGTAGATGCCCCATCCCTGGAAACATCCCAGGTCAGGTTGGACGGGGCTCTCAGCAACCTGATTGAGTTGAAGATGTCCCTGCTCACGGCAGGGAGGTTGGATTAGATGACCTTAAAAGGTCACTTCCAACCCAAAAATTCTCTGATTTTGTGATTATGTATACTTGTACACTTCCAACATAGCGCGTATCTAGCCATAGAGGTAAAGAGACGAACTCAAATTCTTCGAAAAAGCTATTGGCTCACTAACTTCTATTTTATCAGAGAAGTTCACTTTTCTTAGCAAAATACTTGAGACAAATATCACTATCATAGTAAAGATTAGTTTAAAAAATTGTGTCCTCTATATAAGTGTAACCTGATAAATCATTAAAAAGATACTTTTCAAACATATTGAGTCCCACTGCATACTTTCATAGATTAGAAAAAACATTTTTAAAAAGAAATATAATACTCTGTATTAAAAAATAAACTACTACCTGCTTGAAGACCAAAAAAGAGCTCCTCATCCTGGAGTAGCTCCTGAACACAGTCCAGTCTTGTGTTAATTGTTTCGGCATCAACTAGTGGCTCCAGGATATTGCATCTAAGTCTTCGACTTCCACCTGGAGTTTTAGTGTAATTTAGCACACCAAAAAGCGTGTGACCATTGCTTTGAAAACAAAACACAAAAATAAAGATGGTAAACCTCAAGTGATATTTTCAGGTAAGAGCATGCTACAAATCTGAGGCATGCTTTTGGGATGCTTAGCATGTATATTATATGAACTACAGCAGTTTAGGAAGTCAGGTAATTTAATGTAATTTAATATAATATTAGCCCTCATTATATAATTCTCCAAAGAACAGTATTCCATCCATACTGCAGTGGTACAGTTCACATTTTTCCTCTTAATTGAAATAATTAAAAACAAACAAACTAACCCTACAAAAGACGAGAAAATACCATCTGAGATCAAATACTTACCAGAACATTTTCATTAAATTACATTTCTGAACGTGATTTAAAATACTTAGGAGTCCAAGAAAGAAATAAGCTTTGTTTTTTTTCAAGAACTGAGTTACAGTAAACACAGAAGCCAAATAACATGCTTATGACTTATAAATATTATTCTCACTTTCATGGCTTTTACATGTTACCCATCCCAGGGTCTCACATTTAAGGGTCGATTGTATCCATTAAAATAAACAGCTTACAATATTTACATCTAGTACCTAACTAAACAGTTTTAGAAACCTGAAACGTTCAATGCTATTGGCTTGCAAGGCGGCCAACGAAAACACTGGGGCCACAGAAACATACTGATTGAAAACAGAACTTGAATAGAAAGAAATCTAGTACAAGTGTGCAAAACAAACAGCATAAAGATAGATCATACAGAACTTCCTGACATACCATGTGTTCTGGTTTCAGCCAGGATGGAGTTAATTTTCTTCACAGAAGCTAGTGTGAGGCTGTGTTTTGGATGTGGGATGAGAAAGTGTTGATGATGTGCTGATGTTCTGAGTTGTTGCTGAGCAGTCAAGGACTGTCCAGCTTTCCGTGCTCTGGCCAGCAAGCGAGAAGGTGGGGGGTGCATGGGAAGCTGGGAGGGGACACAGCCAGAACCCAAAGTGGCCAGAGATATTCCATACCATACAACGTCGTGCTCAGTATATAAACTGGTGGAGTTGGCTGGGGGGGACGACACACGTCTCTGGAACTAACTGGGCATCAGTCAGCAGGTGGGGAGCAATTGTGCTGTGCATCACTTGTTTTATATATTTTTTTATTGTTGTTATTATTATCATTATTACTATTACTCTTTTTATCTTCCCTGTCCTATTAAACTGTCTTTATCTCAGCCCACAAGTTTTACCCTTTTCTTTTCCTGATTCTCTCTCCCATCCCATGGTGAGAGGGAAGTGAACGGTTGTGTGGTTGTTTTGGCTGCCTGCTGGGTTAAATCACACCACCATGGTATAAAAGAAAAAAAAAACCATCAAGAGGATTAAAAAAGGGGCAGACTAAAAACCAGTTTTATTAAGGACATATTTACCATAAGATGCAACTCATGACAACACTTAAGGGGAACTTTACATTTGGGTTAGTATCCACATTGCCTACTGTTAAGCAACTGAGGGCTCATTTCCCTATACAGTAAATGAAGAGAGACAAGCCCCTCCAGAATTAATACTGACACAAAGATTTGATTTAGGTGTTTCTAGTGTGTGCTTGTACTATTAATTTTTATCTGTTAATATCTGATACAAAGACATCTAACCCGGCTTTACGGGCAACATGTATGTAACGGAAATAGCTGTGTGTGGCCTGATGCAAACTTGCCACTGGGTCAGCAAAAATTCTCCAGCAATAATGCTAAAAAAAGAATCATAAAGCAGTTTACTGTTGCTCAGTTCCTCCTGTGACCTCCTTCCTCTCAAAACCATCTGTGGAATTAGGAGCACCTTTCAGAGAAATATTGCTCTGAGAGCACCAATCTTAAGAGTGGTTGGCTCCTGCAGTTACATAGTACGCAACACAGCAAACGAGAAGGAACTGGGGTCAGAGCATGACAGATGAACAGAAAGAAACTACAGTTACCTCCCATTTCTGATGACCAGATCTAACACTGTATTCTGTGATCCACACAAAAATTTAAAAGAAGAAAAAAGAAAAAACAAACGAACAAAAAAAGCTGTGGCTGAAGGGTAAGGACAACTGATCGAATCAAAGATCTCCCTGCCCACAACAGGGAGATTGGAACTAGATGATATTTAGAGGTCCCTTCCAAACCAAGCCATTCCATGATTCTATGACATATCTCCAAGTGGAAAGCTCTTGTGAGTAATACTTGAAGAGTGAGGAATGTCTAGGTTCCCCTTTTTAGATCAAGGTGATGAGCGGACTTCTAAACAGAGGTGGATCTCAGAACATGGTGGGCAGCAAAGTGCAAGTTCCAAGTCTTCCTCTTTCTAACCAGAAGCGTTACAGTCTTGAGAGGGTAAGCCTTGCAGCTGCTTCTACCTAGAAAGCAAGTAACTTCTGGTGAAGGAAGTGCTCCAAGCATTGTTCTCATTGTGGGGAAGTACCACGCAATCCCACATTGCACGTAACTATCATTATAGAAATTACTTTCTCTACCACTATTCCTTAGAGCTAAAGGAAAACAAAACAACCTTTCAAGCCTGCAGTGTTTATCTTGTGTGAAGTGAATAAAACTTAGGCATTTTAATCCAACATAAGTAACTTCTTGCTAAAATGTTGCCTCTTTCATTTCACAGTCTGTGAAATTTGCATCAACATCGTTTGGAGGTTTGAATAAAATACAGACATCAATGTAAAGATGACTATGTATCATCTCTTCCTGTAATTCACTCGTAGGATTTCCTAAGCTAGAAATTTTGTGCTGAATTGTAACGCATTTCTCTGTCCAAGTATTCTTTTAGAAGATCTGAATGGTATATAAGTTCTGTCATACAGAAATAAATGTAACAGTTCTTCGACACAAACATCAAGGAAAGTTGGTGAAATACAACCTTATAAAAGTGTAATTTGTAAACTTAAATATTCTTACCGAGAATCTCTGTTATTAATTACTAGTTCAAGATTTTGTGCTGATGATGAGTCTATCATAGCTGTTTTCTCACTCCCCTGGAAACGCACTTTGAGTGATTTAGGAGCATAAACTGAATTTTGAATAAATTCAACATATTTTAGCAAAGCCGCAGCAGCTGCGAGACAGTAGTACCTTGGAAAGAAACAATCTTTAATGAATGTTGAATAGTGCTATTTAAATACCACAAACCCAAGTGGTGCACACATTCACACTCCTGCTTGACAACTACTGGAATTGCTAGCACTGAAAAAGCAGTATGTTTTAAGTATGCACTAGGCCACATACATTCCACATATATGCAAGGAAATCAAATATTCATGAATGTTTCCGTCTGTAGGCTCAACACCCCACACTATATAACTGGTATTGTGAACATACATGTTTCAGCAGTTACACGTGACTTGCAACAAAGATCCAGGTCTCACCAAGTATCACTACTCGAAACTGTTGGTACATGGAAAACATTTGCTGAGGCCAGAAAGAAAGGCAATCATAGCTGTTAAGTTGTATCTTTAAGGAAAGAATGAAAAGGGGGAAAAAGTGGAAAGCTGTGAAAATTAAAAAAAAAAATTCTGTAATGGGCTTTCTCTAAGTTTCTATCCAAAACACTGGAGGGCAAAATAAGAGAACAGCTCTGTTATGATTTTCTAACTTTTGCAACAAGCCACAGACTTGTGTACTAAGTATGTAAAAAGCTGTTAAAAACTTATCTGGACACAGATGCTTTCTCCTTATTTAAACATACTTCGATTGAACCTCCATGAAAATGGTGCTGAATTCAGATGCACACAATTGTTCTATGTATTCCAAACCCTTTGTTTCATTGAAGTATTTTCTTTGGACAGTTGTAAAAGTCACATTCTGTGAAGATGGGGGGAAAAGCAAATAGTTTTAAAAGTTACAGATCATTTTTCATCTAGAAAAATCTACAGAGAGATTTCTCTATTTTTCTACTGATATGCATTTCCAAGAAAATCTATCAACTGATTCAGCAATCTGTCTTTGTAGAAGTATTAATTCTAGCTTACTAGCACAAGCAAGCCACAATGTTGTCAATCATCTTCCTTTCCTCTGGTAGTGAGTACATATAAAAAAGCTCATACTACTGCTTTGAGCAAATTAACACAGGCTTTTTCTTGGATATTGCTTTTCCTCTCAAGAACTAGCTACTCCAAATTTTGAATTTAACCTGGATTTGGTTAAAATTAATTACTTTTTTGGACGAGTTATGGTCATGCTGGCATCGATGCTCACATTCAAACTGTAGTTCTCCCTTGCCATGGTTTAAGCCTAAAAGGTCATTGTCAAGCCTTTAATGGTAAACAGGGAATAGAGATACGCAGGTCAGCGTAACTGAATGTGGGCAATGCGCGAGTGATTTATGCAAGAAAAAGAGGAGAGAGGTCAGGAAGTAGAAGAGGACTCGAAGAAGCCATCAGTAGCGCAGAAATTACAGTAATTCAAGTAGTAATTAATACAGCTTTTTAAAAGTTCTGAGGCTTTAATACTCATAAATTACATACACTAGTTCATCTCACCCTCTTTTATACTGCCAGCGCTCTTTTTCCTATTCTGTGATACATTAGCCTCATCTATTTATCAGGCTGAGGGAACAAAGCAGCAGCAAAGGAAAACGTTTGATTTTTGCACCTCTGAATCTCTCCTAGGTTCAGTATTGCTCAAATTACTTCCATGCCACAAAGTCAAAACTTTTGGCTTTCATCAGCAATATACTTATGTCTGTAATTTTCAGGATTAGAACTAGCAGCGTTGGAGCTGCATTCAGATTACTCTTCACCATGGTAAAATTAGGCCTGAAAATCATAGAAAACAAAATCTGACTGCATTTAAAGTTTTAGAAGTTGTGGAAAACTCTCAAATCAACAATCATAGAACAGTGATCAACAAGAACTCTAAAATATGGCACAAAATTTATGAGCTTACCTTGAAATGTTCTGTTATCAGACTGAACAATTTTGATGTGTTCCCTGCATCACAAGCAGTGTTTGACATTATTATTTCTAGTGGTGTTAAAATCTTGAGCTTAGTAATAACCTGAACAAAAAAATTCAAAATAATTCACTAAAAATCCATATATAAGGCAAAATATTTTTACACAATAACGAACCAGCAACAAAGAATTACAGAATCCTTATATTTTAAAATCACAGTTCCAGTCTTGTAAATAAAGACTGAATTTTCTGTTAACTTCTACACTGAGTCAAATTCATTTGCATCTATAGATACAGATATATAAATATACGTGAAAATAAGTTAAAAAAAGCACAGTATCTATTCCTGTTATTTAAACACAGACACATGCTTGTCGTCAAAGCAAGAGATAACTATCCAAAACTCTATTCCATGGAGTAAGACTTATTTTCAACAGATGGCAGCTTTCTGGGGTTGCAGCTGAAAAGCTAATGGTACTCTGGAAGATAAAAAAATGCAACTGGTCTGAATATTAACAATTTTTTGATTCAGATTTGTTTTAGACTTTGTTCTAACCTCCTCATAACATTTATCTCAGTCTTACCTTTTTCAATATGGCTCAAAAATGCATATATTTAAACCAGCTTTGCTTTGATTATGTTATACACACCTGCTGTAGGGATTTGAAGTACACTATACACTTTTCTACTTGTTTACTGTGTAAGAAACTACAAACATCATTATGCATTTATATTCATTTATATCATCATCCACAAATTCTCAGTGGAGAAACATGAAAAAAAACCCACAGACTACATTTTAAGTGCTTAGAAGTTAAGATGCGGAAGAAGGGATAGACAACAATGGAAAGGTGAACAAGCATAAAAAAAATACACAAAAATACACATCTAAGGGTATTGGGAGGTAGGAGGGAGAGCTGTTGCTGACCATGATATGTGAGAGAATCATTGGGAAATTTTTTTCAGAGGCATCATAGTTAAAGCAAACCTTGAGGAACTTAAAGAATACAATAAAACCTTACTGAATTAATTTACAGAATATTTAAAGATAAAAGGGCGCACAAGAAAATACAATAAGCTTGGTATCAGTCACTAGCAAAACACCGATAGTGACACTCTAAGAAAAGAGCAATCAGCAGACTGACAGTACTGTTAAAGGTGTTAGAGGTAAGATAAGAAACGATGCCATGTACTGCATTTGGGAAAAAGTTATATACTAGCAGCCCTTTTGTTGTTGTTGTTGTTGACTGGATGGTCAATACAGTATCAGGTATGCCCACAGAATGGAGAACTCTGTATCTAAATGGAAAATTAGAGAGAGATGTGTACAAATAAAAATCCCATCTTTTAGCATTGTAAAGGAGGAAAATACTGAACAATCTGGCCATGGTCTGACAGGTGGTTATAGAAGACGCAAACTTATCAAGTCGCCAGCCTGAGTAACAGAGAAGAGAGTCATGTTATCAGAATTTAGAGAGAACTAATCGTATTTTATCATTAAATTCAGGAAAAAAAAACAAAAGTAAAAGGGTAAAGGAGTTTGGGCAGCTAGAACACTTCTCAGTTTGGGAAAGATAAATTTCATGGGACAGTAACACAGTTCTTTACCCTGACACAGTAGAACAGGGGAGACTAGACTATAAACACAGCTACTGCTTGCTAAAGAAAACAAAAAACACAAAACCCAAAAAAGTCTTTTACTCTTAAAAGTATTTATGAAACCATGAAAATTAGCAAACAATTTCCATAAAAATAATCTTAAGTTTCCTTGCAGAATTCTAGTCTTATCATTCTTTTGATTACATGAGACTTTTTTTTCCCCCCTAGGTACAAGCAAATTGATTTTTTGCTTTCAAACCTTGAAGTGAATTGTTATTTAAGTTGCCACATCATAATCTGAATGTCTACATTTTCTAATGTACCCACATTTTCAAGGTGCACATCAAACCCTGGCACAGGTTGCCCAGAGAGATGGTGGATGCCCCATCCCTGGAAACATCCCAGGGCAGGTTGGACGGGGCTCTGAGCAACCTGCTTTAGTTGAAGATGTCCCTGCTCGTTGCAGGGGGGTTGGACCAGATGACCTTAAAAGGTCCATTCCAACACAAAGATTCTATGATTTTGATTTTTCATGCTGTGTATTACAGAAGTATTTCTGTAGCTGCCAGGTTCAGTATGTACTTACGTGTGTTAAAACCAGGACAAGCTTTAAAAGCACTAATGATCAAAAAACATTACACAACATATATTTTAGTAAACAGATTTGCTAGCTGTTTACATTATGAGTCATATCTACTTACTCTAATTAAATTTAGTTTTTCTTTCTTTGGATAATTTAAAGATGCTACAAGCCGCATTATTTTCTAGCATGCGTAACTACAAGAAAACCATTAAATGTTTTATTAATGCTGGCGTTGCATAAACCAGAGAGATTAGTCTCCAAATTAACGTAGAGCATGCAGTGCTGGTAGGCAAAATACTTGGCTCTAAACTGAGTGAATTCCATTTTGAACTGAGAAGGAGTATTTATGCAACCATACAAAGCCAACCCTACAGCTACCCCAACCCCTGCCCACGCACATTTATGCAGTTCTGCTCTCAGAGTTGTTTAGCCTGATGAAAAATATTTGCAAGCTCTACTACCATGTGTTGTCCAATGCTCTTCAGAACAAGGCATCTCAATCCCACATAGGTCAATCACACTATTCTCTTGCAGAAAGGCTATTCTTTTCAAAACATTCTTTCCTCTTTATCTAAAATCTGAGGCACAGTAAAGAAAAAAGCAGTCCTTTCAACACTGCAGATTTTCTAGAACTTGTTACTTTCACCGTTGAGAAATCTCTTCTATGAACTAAAAATTTAATTTCCCATTAGTTGTAAGCTTTTTTAAGAAAGAAAGTCACAATTAGCCTGTAAGGGATACAGCAATTAAGTATGCAACAATACCTTGGCATAAGTTGTATTGTCTGCAAATTGTGATAGTATCACCTCAGGATTTTTTAAGTCAATACTGGCCATTCCTACTTCACCTCTGGCAAGGCCTCTTCCTTCTACTACAGCTACAATAGCCGATGCAGCAGTATGAGCAGAGACTGCAGATGAGGATGTAACTGCAAAACAGTTGCATATATTCAGTTACAAGCCACTGCTCCGCATTCACAGAATCACACTTTGACATTCCAAGTGAAGTATGTGTTTACATTCCCATATCCATGGAAAGCCCTTTCAATTTACCAAACTTAGTTAAAAATTAAAAATCCTGGTTACTGAACCAATTTAAGATTGTCAGAACTAATCACATTTCTGTAGCATGTGAAAATACAGTTTGAGTCACTACCTCTTGTAGTAAACAAAAAAGATGTTTAGTACATGCCAAAAGGCATGGCTATTATTAACATTTGCCATTTTAAATTCAAAACGATGCATAGCTATTACCGCTAGTTAAAATTACAGTGTATTAATTGCAGACAGATACTGTAGTTAATATTCCACTAAAAGCACAACTCTGATCAAGGTGGCTTAGATCTCGTCAAGTTAGGGGAAACAAATGTCTTTATATAGATACATAGATAGACAGACAGACGTGTTTCATCCGATTTTACACTAAACTTATGTATATTTTAGAATAGTTCAATATCTACAATATGCTTGAGTCCAAATAATTTGATTTTCATTTTGGTGGGTTTTTTTTTAAAAACTTTTTTAGTATCTTAAAATTGGTTTGGCTTAAATTTTCCCAAATATAATCACAAACTCAACTAATCTTATCTCCTTCTTTAAATATCCAGCTATCTCTCCGAGACACCCTCTACAAAGACCAAGTGTGAAAATTAAGATTACAGCTCCTTAACACCTAACGTCTTCCTTTCTGAAGACCTTAAACCTCATTTTCTTACCTAGTCTCTTTCTTTGACCATGTAGATAAAGCCACCAACCCAGATGCTCTAGCGATTTGCCCAACATAACATAGCAAATCTACTTTGGGATTGTACTATAAGCCTACAATAAACCTGATGTTCATATCTAAACTGAACTCTATAGACCTATGATTCCCAATCTCATGCCATTCAGATCCAAACAGCCGATTTAAAAAATGGGGCTATTTTGTGTTCAACTAGGATTTACTGCAGTATAGTTGACTGAAGACAAATTTTAACGCATCCCTTCATCTCACTCCTCCCACACCACTTCATACAGTACTGAACTTTAAATATCACCAAGTTAAAACCCAACTGTTTTCTAGCACTACTGTTTCAGTGCCTAAAGCCTAAGCTGTGAGCCAATAAGAAGGACAATCTCAGAGATGAGGCATATCTGCAGTCAGAACTGGGGAGATAAGCTGGGCAAAATGAGCTAACCCTCACACTTCTTCTCAACTCCCCTCTGGGTGCCTGCCATCACAGACCTGTGCAACAATAGGTTTTAACCAGTAGTAATAAGAGTTCCCACACGCCAAATTATGCTCCACTGCTTAAGAAGTACTGCTCTTAAGTGCTAGGTTACAGTACTTTCTAAATACGGCAGTTACTTAATGGGGTGATGCCATTTTAGTTTGGTGTAGTGAACTTCTCTTAATCTATGAAAGACCGAAGATATGTATAGAATGCTTCCTTTAGCAGCTCAGGTAATTCTTGTTTCATGTTTGCAAAATGGTGTTACATTTTTCCAAGTTTTATCAGAGAAGGTACTAATGACATTTTGTTCGGAAATATGCAACCAAAGATTGTGAGACTGCTATTCAAGTGAGCAAACATGTAACTTGCTGAGCAATACTGAAGTAATTACCACGCTATAAAAAGCAGCTGCTACATACACTTTGGTGAAACTTCTCAGACAAACTGGAAAAGCCCTTCATGATCTCAGTCTTCTTAACTGCCAGCTAAAAGCCAAACTAAACCTTACAATAGCAGAACTGAACAGATTCTTCACTTAATGCTTCTTGAATTCACTTAAATGTTCAGAAGAGATGCCATTATTAAATGACTATTAAGTCTAAAGTATTTAAAATAAGAAACATACTTGCATGTACAAGGCATGCCCCATTTACACTTTCATAAACAGGTGAGCATTACTGGATTTTGATAGCATAGACATATTCACTGATCTGAAACACCAATAAACTCTACCTGCTTCGTAGTCATTTACATTCTTTTCCACCACTACCCTCCCTTGCTCGTCACAGAATTTGCTCTCAAAAAACAATGAAAGAAGAGCATTCTCAAAACAGAACAATCCTGCTAAGAAGCTAAGAAGGCATAATACACCAAACCTGCCACTTTCTTTTGAGTAAACTCAATTTGTACCCCAAGAATCACAACTAATCCTACCAGAAATCTGGAAGGGCAAGATCCGAATCAGAGTTTATCTAAGAACTTAAGATTAAAAGACTGTTTGAACTGCAACTGGCTATCACGTGAGCAAAAGCTTTGATGCTGCACACAACCAAGTCTGAACCTTCATTTATTCTACCCATGTTCTGTAGTCCACAAGACGTCAACAACAGCGTTCGCATAAAGTTTCATCTGAGGCCTGCTGAAAATCAGCAGCTGATCACAATATTAATATTCTTTTAAAAGCACCTAATAAGTATTTTAGAATATGTATGGTAGTTACACAAATTTTATTTGGAAGACAGCTAGTTTTTCAGTTTGTCACACTAAAAAAAAAAATACAGCGACCAACCAATGTTCTTCAGAACATGACATTCTGGATATGCCGACTTCAACACAGATCAATGAAATTGATCAAGGAATGTCACGTACAATACAGCAAACATAGGCAAATATATAGACGTACACACATAAACACTGAATCAGAGAATCGTTTAGTTTGGAAGACCTTTAAGATCATCGAGCCCAACCATTAACCCAGCACTGCCAAGTCCACCACTAAACCAGGTCCCTCAGCACCACATCTACACATCTTTTAAATACCTCCAGGGATGGTGACTCTACCACCTCCCTGGGCAGCCTGTTCCAATGCATGATAACCCTTTTGGTGAAGAAATATTTCCTAATATCCAATCTAAACCTCCCCTGGTGCAACTTGGGACTGTTTCCTCTTGTCCTATCACTTATTATTTGGGAGAAGAGACCTTTCAGGTTGTTGTAGGGAGCGACAAGGGCTCCCCTGAGACTCCTTTTCTCCAGGCTAAACACCACACATGTAAAATTAAAGCAAACTGAAGATGTGGGCTGGTTTCACTGTTAAGTTGCATAAAGTCTAGAGAAATCTGTTCTGTGGGTTTCAACATCAGAGTTACTCTTACTCCCCAACTCCTGGAATAGCCACAAAGAAAACTGTGGATCACAACAGCTATAGGAAATTACAAACTTCATGTTACTTACATTTTGCAAAACAGTAATTCAGTCCAGTAGCTGGTGGCGAGCCAATTTGTATTCTTACCAAGAACAGATAATTTTTTAAAGTAAGTTTTTAAATAATTTAATTGCTTCAGAGAACTACCATTAAATAACTTTAAGAACACTAAAGACTGAACTGACAATGATTAGTCAGACTGTGAAAGAACTAACTTTGAATCCCATTACTTCTGCACTACCAGAGCACTCAGATACACATAACACGGCACAAGGCATCATTACCCTCTAACACAACTTTGCTCATAAGCAGCACTGCAAAATGTATACCCAATGAGCTACTGTGGAAGTGTTCTTCTGAAGAACTAGTGTTCTACACCTTTGAAGATGCCAACTTAAAAATGCATAAAACTTGCATCAAGAAACTTGAGAATGGCATCATGATATGTGATGTGCAGTGCATTACAAGCATAAAAAGAAACCCTGACTAGAAATGTGCATAAATTTCAGCTCTTCAGTTCAGCCACCACACAAACCAACATGTCTACAAAAATAATGCCATTTTGGACAACTTAAAAAAAGTCTGAATTCTAACTATATCAATAATTTATACATTAATGCAAAGTAAGTGACAAGAGGTTGCAACACCGCAACATCTACTCAGCAACTAAAGCAGTATTTTTCCCTATGAGTGCATCTTTCATTGGCAGGCAACCTCTTTAGTACAAAACACATTATGTTTTGTGTTTGATTATGTTTCAGTATCTTACTGTATCACATTAAAAAATAAAGTACATTTAATAAAATAATGTTAGAAATGTAAGTAGGACTATTTCCTTTAAGAGCTGTTCATCTTACCTGAATATCCCATAAGAGGCGTATGGCTTCTGCAGACAGATCTACTAGAAGAGAGAGGTGTTTTTCCTATATATGTGCTATTCAGGCCTCGCACAGAAGAACTCGTGAGATTCAATGTGCTAGTGTTTTCTACACAAGAACTTCTATCCCCAAAATATGATTCTGGCGGAGGGGAAATTAAAAACAGCCATATTAAACTGTATATCATTTAACTGAAGAAAGAAAAAAAAAAAATCTGTTTTTATTCAGAAAGCAACATATGTAAATACACAGCTTAGAAAACTTTTTCTTACTAGAAGTAGAGATATCCAGGCAATAACCTTTAATGTCATTCTATAAAAGCTCTCCAAAGTAGTACAAGTATAAAATGAAATAAAGATCAGTCTGGTTTGAAAAGAAGCTTGTACAAATATGGTTATTTTCCACAATGACATTACTTGCAGCACCAATAAAAATCTTTTTTTACATTGTTGGACTGAAATAGCACAGTAGATGTCACAACGCATAATTTCAATTTCTAATGAATTCTAGATTTATGAAAGAATGCTGTGTCAGCTCTATCTCGCATTTGCCCATCAGTTTTAAAATCCATAGCTGAAGCTGCAAACATGTTTATGAAAATTTTAGTTTTTAAAGCTGAGCATTCTCTTTTAAAAAAGGACAATAAAACAAAACAAAGAACCGTGCTCAAAAAACTCCCCTGCTTGAGAATAATCTCCCTTTGAATTTATGGGGTTCAACTCCCAGAAATCATACAATAATCTGGGACGTGTTTGTTATCTGCTGTTTCTTTTACACATGTATCTTAAGATTTATCTACATTCTTAAATCCTGCCAAATCTCTTTTTCTGAGATCATTCTCTAATTTTAAAAAAGTATTTAAAGTATTTTACTTGTTTTCAGTTCTCTTGAGATTACTAAAATCAACACCACATCCTTAATTTAACTTGGATAACTGCTTTTTAAGATTAAAAAAGAAATTAAAGCATAAACATAGTTTTTCCATTTAAAACTTACAAAATTCCAGGTATTAAGAGAAATGCAAACCCAAATGTTTCTGTTCCTTCTATTACGTTAAAAATTGATCTACAAGAAAAAATACTTCAGTATTGTTCTCAGATAACCCATTAACTGCATGACATTTTCTCACAGTTGGTACAACTGTGTGGTATTTGGGGTGGCGGTGTTGTTTTTTAAATCTTACAAAATTGTGACAGATGCGAAAAAAACAACATTATTAGTTCAGACTGCAATTTTTTTTTTTTAAAGAGCATTTTTAAATCAGCATTGCAATGCATATAGATGATTTTTAAAAATAGCATTCACTTAGATTTTGGTGTAAGTTCACTCAGATGTTTGGCATTAGAGAATTTGCTATTATCTTAGAATGTACTGTTTCTGGCATAACACGGAGAATAACGTAATTTTAAAGACCAGATGAACAAAACCATCTACAGATATTTTTTTAAACCAACATTTAACAATTAAGTTATTGCCTACTCAAATTACTCTTCTACGTTTTGTTTGTTGGTTAGGTTTTTTTAGGGTTCACAACTGATCACGTACATTACCCAAAACCATGTTACCATTCTCCCGATATATGCACAATGGAGATATATGTCCTTCAGAATGCATTTTCAACAAGTGTTAAAAGAATTTCCCATTATTTTTATAGTTTTTCTACTGACAAAAAAATAACATTTAAGCCATTTTTTTCTGCCTGCCAATGTAACCAATGTGGTAGGGAATTAAAATAAAATAGGGTTAGAAAATAGGTTTGTGAATTTGTAGCAAGTTGTAACTATAAGAACATTATGCACCAGCAATGCTGCTCGAGAACCCACCTAACCCTTCCCATCTTGATGTAATTATCAAGGACTTAAATGTAACATCGTGATCATGATATTATGTTTTGTTCTAATAACAAGTAGCTAGAAAGAAGGAACACCTTGGTCAGTTCTACGGTCCGGTGGGTAGGTAATTATTCATTCTATAGTCTTGTCTTAAAACAAAGGACTGTGGGGTGAATGATTGCATATTGGACCGACAGCCCATGAAGGTCTATTTAGTGTTGCCAAGCTTAAGTGAACTTTGTAGGAAAGGTAATTCCGGCAGGGGGAGATCGCGACCACCGACTCAGAGACCACCCACTCAAGAAACCCTCCGACTCAAAAGATTAAGGAAGTAAAATCTCAAGAAATTATAGTGAGCATGCGTGGTCATTTACATGTGAGGCGAGGAATATTTAACCAATCATTGTATGGAAACTTGATGAATATGTATTAATCTTGCCAATAAATGTTTGATTTTTGAACTGATCAACGAACACGATTTAGGAGGAGCTATCCCCCATGTTCCCAGCTCTGAAAATAAAGAATGCCTGCCTTTTAACACTACATTGGTGTTACGAGGTTTATTCCTGATTTTGGTGACACCAAGACACAGACTTTGACAGCATGATCAAGTCTTACGACTGCTTGATGTACACATGTTCAGTATGCAGGAGCTGTGGAGGGAACTTGACCTCAGGGGGAGCCAGGAGACTGGTGTTGACAGTAGCTTTACGTAAAGGATGGCAAATACCAGCGTTCCATTGGCGGACCACAACATTCTTACAACACATCAATTTTGAGACTTAAAACTGTCTCAAAGGCCAGGCCAAAAAACCCAACCCAATAAACAAAAACACTGCTACAAAACCAAACAACCAAACAAAAAAACAAACCCCAAACCCATAACCAAGTGAACGTGGTCCAGGTCTCTTAGTAAAGCAAATACCGTGCTGCAATTCAAACCAGTTTATTGACCCCCCCTGGGAACTCTGATACTGGTATCTAAAAAGTTTACGTACAGAAAATAATAAAGATTTACTTAAAGAAGCGTGAAGAACGACTACCATTGTTCTGATGGGCAGAACGAAGAAAGAGGTCACTAAAACGCAGACATGCTGCTGCCCACTTCTCAGTATCCAAGAACCGCTTGTAATTGCTCTCTCGAAGCCCAACGCAAGCAAAGAGGGCAGGAGCATAAAAGAAAACGGCAAGACGCGGACAGAGATGGCCGCACCGCGCTGTACCCCACCTCCTCTTCCGGAAACCGGCGGCTTCACCCTGCTACTACTGGTAGCCCGGCCGGGAGGGAGGCCTTCCCCGCTGGAGAAGTCGCCGGTGCTGTCCGCCGTGCTGCGCGGCGTCTGCAGCAGCCCGAGGGTATAGCGGGGCGTCTGCTCCACTCGCCCACCCAACCCCGACGTGGAAGAGCCGCGGCCCGTATAGGACCCTGAAGCGGATGAGACGGGTGCCCGTGCACACGTGTGCGCCTTACTGCTTTCTTTCAGCATCGCCACCTCGCTCAGAACAGGCACCGTGTCAGGCTCAATGACACCA
>NW_010528236.1:0-18030 GCF_000687285.1 Phaethon lepturus
TTCTGTGATTCTGTGATTCTGTGAAATGTTATGTAAGGACCTATAAACCCAATGGAAAAATGTTGTTGCAAACATATTATTGTTGCATATCATGTGATATAACTGATCGCGTATGTTGTGGTATAACTGGAGAAACACCTTTCATCAAGAAGTGACTGAAGGAGGACAGCCTATATTTTTGTGGGGTTCTGGGTTGATTTTTATAAGCAGGATAATTTATTTTTCTGAAAATGCAGTTTCAAAACAGTGAAAACTATTTGTCAAACTGATCCTAAGCCTATACCAAAAAGGCTGTGAAAAGTCAGAAAAATTTTTATAATCCCAATTTTCAAACTTGAAAACCGTATTGAGGTTTGGGGGGATTTTTTTTTTCCCCAAATACAGAACGTTCTAATTTTTAACAAAATATCTTATTTGGGCAGGCAAAGAAATTACCAATTTAGAACTCTAGACCCAAACTGGCATTCTTTAACTAAATCATCCTGAGATTGTTAAAGAGCAATTGTAAATGAGAATACTGACTTTCATATTACAAAACTTCCAGTGCAAGGAGGCTGTAATGGGAGAGATACTTATAATGTAGATGTCTACACTTACAGCTGCTACCCTAGGCTCTCATTGAAGTAACTGTCACCGTGTGTGTATCTCACTGTAAACTAGATTTCAAAAATGATTAAATGGGTAGCTCCTTTGAATGGCCTTACCCCTCCACTGATTAAAAAGCAGAGAGTGAATCCCACCTGAACTGCTAACAGTGGCAGTACCACTAACTGAGCAGATCATTCACAGCATGAATGTGCCACAGATGCCTGGACTGACAATAAAACGTTAACCTGTCAATTTTTTTTTTTATTAATTTATACCAGGCTGACCCTTTGTGTATATACAGATACAATATTTCAGTTTGGTAATTGCATCCCTAAGACTGCATTGACCGTGTTGTCAAATCAGAATCTGAGGCATTCACTACATTTCAGGCTGGGTCCTCTGAACTGGAAATGTGAGAACTACAGGGTAATAATGTGTCTTCTCTGTAGACACAAGGACAATCCTTTAGCTGCTAACCCTGTCCTGGTGCTGTTTTGTTCTTTCATAGCTTCAGGCAAGTGAATCAGATTTGATCTGTTCTTTGTATCACATGGCAATACCGAATCTGATTTGCATTAGCAATCTGAAAATAGGCTTATCGTTTCACAATACATTTTCTTTGGTGGAAAAGCCTACCTTAGTTCTCATTCCCATCAATGCTCTGCAGGTTACTCATTGTGGGTTGGTGAAGGGCATCCTTTAATATGGTAAAGTGTAAAAATCAGATCTGGACCTCTCACCACAGTGAGAGAGAGAAATGTATTGAGCCAGGTCTTCCAGTCAGGAAAATAGAATGTGTAACCACATCTTTCAAAAGTGACTCAGATGTGAAATACTGCCTTTTACCCAAAGGTACTGGAAATCTATTGCTGTCTTCATTTTGGTACAAATTTTTTTCTAGGAACCTAAAATCTTGGTCTTCTGCCAATTTTAGCAATCATACTGTCCTGCCAATTACACTGCAGCTGCTGCCTAAGCTCTGTGGCAAATCAGAGCAGGGTGGGAATGAGCATTAACCTTCTAGATCCTTTATTCATAAATGATACAGAGAAACAAGAGTTGCCTCAACACACATAAAATCCATTCATGGCTTAACAATTATAATCGTATCAAAAAGAAATTTCTAATGTTGACAGGAATTTGGAAGAAGAAAATCCCATATTTGGAACCTGACTGTCTTTTTATCTTCTTCCAACTTTGGTCCTCATACTTTATTTTACTTTCTCTCTAAGCAACCTGAAACAAAATGCAAATTACAGAAACCAAATCTTAAATGCCCACATCCAGCAGTAACAAATGCCTGTTCTGAGTAAGTTTGTTCCTGGACAATTTTTTTTTTTCCAAAGGTCATTTGCCCATAGTGAAATGCCATACACATTAAGGAACTGAGGAGTGTTAGGATGTAGATTTCAATGCTCTCAGATCAGCTCTCCAAGTAGGAGATCCCACTAGCACCGGAAGAAATAATTGGTGTCAGCACAAAGTAACATTTTTTAGTGTCTTGGCTTTTTTTAAAAGGAAAAAAGAGATTCAACACCTCTTGATACACATCCTTATAATGAAAGGTGTTTGAGAAAGAGGCATTGGCTACAGAAACTAGGAAGGAGGCTTGCCCTAAGGAATGCAAGGTGGTCTAGTAATGCCAAAATAATAGGGGGACATTTGCTCTGTTTGTCTCAAAGCAGCCTAGGGTAATTCAAGCATTTTAAATAGCAGATCTTTCCCACAGAGCCCATTCTGACCAAAGTGACTGATAGCTTGGAGAAGACAACTCTGACTATGAAGCAGTGATGAGTGAGTGGGAAAGAAATCGCCTCTCTTGGGGCAATTGCAGCCAGAAGATAAATAATTTTATCCTCACTTGAACAGATTTTTGAATCAAAATGTGTTTACTGTTCATAAGTTTCAAAGGAAAGTTTATTTTTCCTTGTAAGTTCCCTGTTTCTTCTCAGTAAAGTTACTTTGTTAGTGTGGGAGCCCTTTCTTGAACGTTTCTCACTTTTTTAAATTTTCTTTCATATATTTTTCAGAAGCACATGTTCTATTCAAACTCAATGCTGGCCACTTTTTTTTTTTCACCTTTACAAAATATCATGATCCCCGGTGCACGGCTGTCTGGGACACCGCAATGTGTGAGCCTCCACCCAGCAAGGATATCTTCTTTGCTTTTGCACTGCACTGTGTGTCTGCTATTCTTGTCCATCCTCCTAGGACTCATACCTCTGCAGCTGTGGCAGAAATAACTGTAGCTGTGGCTCTGCCGAGGTGTGCCTTGAGGCAAAGTAGGCAACAGCCACACAACCCTGAAATGATCTCCATTCTGCCTACTTCACAGCTGCCTCCTCTGGCCAAGTTTTGCTGCAGAGATGCAGTTATGTGAGTGGCCTTTCCAAAATTATCTCTCAAGCTGAGGAGGAGTGCTGTATACTTCTTCCGTCTTCACATGCCCTTGCAGCCTACAAGCACAGGACTGGGGCATGCCTTAGTCAGAATTGTGACTTCCTACTGCAGGTGAAAGCCACACACTCCCCATCCATGGTGACTGGGAAGGCTCACACCCCATGTGCAGGTGTCAGGGTATGGGTGGAGGGTGGCTGGTGGAGCCCAGGCCTTCTGATCTTGTGGAGGACACGTTGGGGCAGGGAGTAGGAAGCGTTGGGTGCACGTCACACAGGCAGCACACTTTCCATGCACTGCCATGTCCCTCTGGTTTCCACCTTGGTGCTCCAGCAGGGCCATGCTCCAGAGGGCTCATCAGGGACCCCTGGGATCCTCAGGTGAGTTGTCATACAAAGTCCATAGCAGAGTCATACAAACACTATAGGAGCACTAGTTATAAAGAATTATTCTCTGTGGATGTTATCGACCCAAAAACAAAATGTGTATTTGTGTCAAGAGTATCCTTCATATTCAACATTGCAGTACCTAGAATAAAAATATTCAGCAACATTTACTTCTTTTTCCTCATTCAGAGAACAGTATGGATTTGGAAAAAGTCAAAGGATTCACATTTCTTTAGCCTGTGCTTCCTTTAGCTTATGCCTGTGTATGTAAGTTTGTGTAGAAATGTGCTCCCTAGTTGTCACTATACTAGAGCAGCAGAAGATCTTTGCCTAAATGCTAATGTACAGCTCCATTAAATATTACACAGGAATAAAATTTTCCTTGCAAGTGTTACTTCAGCCATATAGCTAATTATACGAATGTAGGATTCTTTGATATAATCAAATATCAAGTACTGTGACTTTAGAGCATGACTGGTTATGCAACTGTAACAAATATTATTTCAAACACGCATTTAAGCTTGACTCTTCTCCCTGTATCTAATATCTACAGAGATTAAAAACAGTGATGAATTCATGTGAAAATAAAATTCCTACTGATTTTATATACAGGGCAGTATCGAACAAAACCAATTAATGCATTCAGGCTTCCTTAGGAACACCACAGTGAATCAAAAATAGGCTAAAGAGCACAAATGGCAGTTCATCTGTCTCCCACAGACCGATCATGCATAGCAGCACACTGCCAGTTTTGGTCACTGATGGTCATGAGCTATAGTCAGGTACCCATAAACAAAAAAGAAATTCATTAATTCTTCATGTTAGATCAGCTTATTCATAAATCCCAGTAGTAAAGAGCACCAAGCTGCACAGTTTTTAATTTTTACAATGTTTTTAAATTTGTATTGGAATATAAAAAGGAAAATGTAAAGGAGAATGACAGGGTAGCACAGTGTGCCTGATAGGCAGTATTCTCCAGCAGCCCCCTCAGACCAGAGGGATGCACACCTTCACTTCCAGGCTGATGAAACAGATGAAGGGTAGAGGAGCAGCAGCAACAATGAGCCAGTTCAGTGTCCCAAGCATTTCCAGAGAGTGAGAGCTCAGCAGCCCTCTGCGTCTATTTGACCACAGCAGCACATGTGTATTCATCCAAACGTGGATGATAATTAATAATTAATAATTAATCCTTTAGTTACTAGAGATAACATGACTTGTAGCAGTAACCAGTCCATTTTCTTTCCAATCTTGCTGATGCTGTTATCTCTCAACTTATCTAACAGGCTGGAAATATATACATTGCTGTTAAGCTATTTTTTTGTGTTTGCCCAAATAGCTCAGAAGAAAAGTTTACTGAGGATTTAGTTTCAGAAGCACTTGGTAGTCATCAAAGGTGAGGGAACTCAGACAGATGTCTATGGTTCAAACATAAAACCCTTCCTCTGCTTTATTAAACCCTAATGCATTCATACTTAGCAGAGTGATGGTTTACTACCACAGTATTGTCATATCGTTTGTTAATACCATGCAGTTATTTTCCTTTTGGGTTTTTTTTTGCACAAAGTTACCTTGCTAGAAGAGTTGAAAAAGAAAGAAAATGTGGTTATGTTGTTCTCTGTACATGATTCAGCATAAAAGGGTAAAATACATTCAGTTAATACAGTGTTGTGCTATTCATCATTATTGTTCCAGTTATTGTCTCTGTCCTTAGAGAACATTGTACAGCACCACTTTGTATTATACTACCTCTTGTTGTTCGCTTTGGGCAAATATATCACTTTTCAGCAGATTGCCATATAGTTTCAAACTGACCTGTACAGGTAAGAAAAATGAGAATTTTTAACCATAGTTAGATGCACACACGGTTAACACAAAAATAGGTTGTTGAATTTGGGGCCACACAACTAAGTTGGTAGAAAGTACAGATGTTTATTTCTAAAATCTATATGTATTTAAAAAAACACACACTACATGTTTATTTGCCTTCTTTATGCCTTTGCTGCCAAAGATACTTTATCACTTTCTCTCACCTTAGGGTAAAAGGAAATTCATCAAGAGCAAAATATTTCCCAAAGTTTGCTACCTGTTCATAAACATCACTGAAAGCTGTCATCTTGTATTAATAGGAGAACTAGTTTAGACTTAAAGTTTCAGTTTGCATGTGCAAAGATTTCTTTATAAACAGAATAGGTTCATTGTTAACCACAACCAAATTTGGAAGATGTACACAAACTTTCAGGAGGTGTTGATTTGTTCTATGTGTATTCGAGGTATCTCAAAAAGTTACGAAGACTGTTAAGCAATTTTTTAATTCAGCTTCAATGTATTTGTGCAATTTAGCAGAGTGACAGATATATCTACCTGAACTCTCTTAGGATGCAACTTTTGATACACCAACCAAAAAGTAAGGACTTGTTCATGTTTATGTTTGTATAAGGAGCAGACCCTTCGGAAAATATCCCTTGCTCTTCATCTAGTTTTCACCATTAATGTGAACCAGATCTCAGCTCATAGGCTCTCATCTCAAGTGAACCTAACATACACAGTGCAGGTGGCTGCAGAACCACAGGGAAAAAAATGGATTGAATCTACATTGACAATGTACATCTGTCTTCCTAGATCTTAAACCTTTTCCCTCCTTTTCCAGCTACCATTTCCACTATTAAGAAGAAATGAATAAAATCACATCTTACTTTCTTGTGTATGTAGTTAC
The DNA here is from genome assembly GCF_000687285.1 of Phaethon lepturus. NCBI lineage: Eukaryota > Metazoa > Chordata > Aves > Phaethontiformes > Phaethontidae > Phaethon > Phaethon lepturus. The sequence continues at coordinate 6,085 of NW_010528236.1, forward strand.
TTTGGACATTCTTGTGCCCATCTGAAATTTAAGTGCAGTTGCACATGATGCAAAAGCTCATTTGTGAGGAATCCATTGAAAAATGATTTTATCATCAGCATTGCATTCACAATAATACAGGTCAAATCTTCACATTTCCTTTAAAAATGGAGTCAGAGGAAAAGAAGGAAGAAGTTTCTAGCTCTTCTTATAAATTCAGGCTTGTCTAGAGTCAGAGTTCAAGAGGGGCCTGGTCAACGTGAATGAAGAAGCATAGTCCTGCACAGTCCGTGCTTGTGGTTCATGCTATGCACATCCCTGAGATCACCACAGAATGTAAAGATATCTCAAGAGTAATTATTATTAAAAAAAAAAAAGAAAGATTTAAGTGCCATCTCTTTTGAGCATCAAGATTCATCTTTTTGATTTTTTTCAGGTACTGATTTTTTTTTCCACAGACTATCATTTCTTCATCCTTAAGCAGAGGAGACACATCTATATAAAATAAAAATAAAAATATTTTTGTTTGTTATTTTTTCCCTAGATTCTGGAGAGTCTGTTTTATTGATTGTTACAAAGTGTTCACTCTTTCTAAACCTGAATTTTTATTTTGACTTATACCATGCATAAATTACCAGTAAATTGACTTGAAAAAGAACTATGTGTTAAATGGCTGTAAATCTGTGCTAAGATCTTTATAACACTTTAAACATATTCACAAAATTTCTTTTCTTCAAATTATAGAATAGCCTCCAAGCACTTTCTAAACATTGACAGTAAATTTTTTGTGCATTGCAAGTCAATACCTTTGATGCAATCAACACTGAGTTTTGCTCTATTGTCATTGATTCTTACTACTGTGTTGACGCCATCAGGTTACACCAGCGTTACATACCATTCTATTGTTAATATATTTTTTGTACATTGAGTCCTTAAAATTTTATTGTGGTTTTGTCTAGAGTTACAGGCAGCAAACTGACTCATGAGAAATTGCATTATTCTGAAGGTTCCATAGCTAAGGTAGCATTTTACTCCAGTGTTAAAATATTTTCCCAATCTGTCAAAAGAATGATAAAAAACAGACTGTCAGACATGAATTGATTTCTACCTAATCATGTACTACAGCAATAAGATGCTCCAGGGCTTGCATTGCTGTTCCCTGTGTGCACTTGTAGGTAGACTGGGAGGTCAGAGACTGAAGGCCAAGTGTTTTCATCCATGCAGAAAGTGCAAATTAGACAACAATACTCCACACAGAAACTGGAATTCAGTTTTTGTAGCACCAAATATATATAACTTCTTCATCCTAGAGCAATATGCTGGCAAAAGTTTTTAAAAATTCCAGCGTCAATATTCAGCATTATGATTGGGGCAGAGCTGTGGGAGGCAGTACTGTAAACATATGACAATAATTCACTAAATGCTGCGCAAATTACAATACTGACTTCCTTGTTCCATTCACAAATGAGCTGTAATGCCACAGTTTTTAAATCCATGTCCTGGGTACACTGCAAGCAATTCTGTGCATTCAAACAGGAGAGGTGTTGCCTCAGCGAACAAATAAAATGTTCTTGATTTCCTTATCTTCCCATAATTTCCAGAATCTTAGCAAACAACTTTCTATATAATTATTTAGGACTATGAATATTTTTTCCACCTTTCAAATAAACTATTAACAGTTAAGTATGGTGCCAAGCATAGGTCTCATTTATTTTGAAATAATAAACACTACCAAGGGAATTAGCAGCTCTGCAAAATGCTCGCTCCTTTTCTAATTTCGTGATAGTGACACGTATCGTGGTCCATGGGGAGGCCTGCCAGCCATCAGCTCTACTTTTCACAATCACAGTCCCATAAATTTCAGTGTGACATAAAAAAGAAAAAGTTTCTTATGGTCTGTTTGCATCGTTAGTTTCAGGCAAAATCTAGCTCACGCTTCTCATAATCTGAGCTGACTGGATGGGAGCAAGCAGACACTGTTTACATGTATTAATAGAGAATGGTGACTTAGCTATGGAAGCCTGGTTTCTCAGTGGACATTTTTAGTTCAGCAGAATGTCATGCCACAGTAGATAAATGGCTTCAGTTTCAGACCTGTTATACATCAAGCCACGTTGCAGCACAAAGTCACCCTTTTGGGCCTATCACTGGGTATGTACAAATATTCCTGGCTTTGAAAATGCTTTAAACTCTTTGAATAACAAGCCTGCCTCCAAGAGTTTACCTTTAAATACAATCATACTTTTACATGCATATCTTTACTTAATGATTTCAAGAGACATTTGATCCAACTAGTGTCAAACAGAATGGATTTTCCCCAGATGACATAGCTAAGACATTAGCTGAACAACACAATAAAAATGGTTCTTTATGCAGTGACTGAATTCATGTTCTGAGATTTCTGTTCTGGAAGACAATTAGAAACACAGATAGTTTATTGCAAATATCTAAATAATTATAACTTTCTGAAGTCATCTGAATCCCTGACTTTCCCTCAGAAAGCTATATCACAGCTATGATAAAATGGGGAATGAAAAAAAGTACAAGTTTTCAAAGCAGTTGTTGTGGTTTACTTTTCATTGAGTTGCAAGATTTTTGCTCTAGCATTATCTCAGGTAATTAAAAAATACTATGAGAACATGAAAGAATTTTCCAGCATCATGAATATCACCTTTAATTTCCTATTTCTCATTATTAATTGAGTCATTCAGAGGTCGAGATTCCAGAAAACTAATTAGCAGTTGTCACAGTGGTTCCCAGGCTTGAACATCAAAGGACATCTTCTGGAAGCTGATTCTTCTTGTAGGAACTTCTGGTGGGCTGGTGCTGCTGATGAGGGATAGCTTCTGGAGGCTGAAAATTTTGATCCAACAGCTTGGAATTTCTTTTTTACTATGAGACTTGATAAACTCTGGAACACGTTGTCCAGACAGGTTGGGAAATCTCCACCTTTGGAAACATTCAAAGTTTTACTGGGCACAACCCTGGGCAACCTGATTTAATTGGGCCTGCCCTGAGTGGGGATTTGATTAGATGGCCTGCAAAAGCCTCTTCCAACTTTTTCTCTGTGAGCTAACATCCTTTTTTTCAAGATGGGTTGTACTTTTGGAGAGCGACAATTCTTTTGTGTGAAGGTACAGTTCTTGTCTAAAATCCCAGCACTCCTGAAATCAATGGAAAGAACCCATTGAATGTTCAGCACCTAAAATGTCATCATCATCATCTATAATGTTGATGCTCTGTGGCTGAACACAGTCCACTACAACCTTAACTCAAGATTCTTTAGTGATGCTCTTTGCTGTTACTGGTTGCGTTTCAGTTAGATTACTGCACTGTTGTTTCTGAGCATGATTAAAGTTCCTGACTGCCAGAATCAACAGTGAAAAAGTAAACAACAGTTTGTTAACATAATCTCTCTCTGTTACAAATTTTCTTGACTCAGCGTAGAAGACTGTTGGAACTCTGAATCTCTAGTGTCTACTGTTGGCCTGTATTGGGCAAAAAGATTATGCTTTGCATTTGTGCAATTCCTGACAGCATCCTCCAGCAGATATGAGGGTTATGGCTCTGCACTTTTTGCAGAACAGCTGCAACACAGATCTTTCTCTGTTTCTCTGATTCCTCACACGTATTAAAAGAGAAAATACCCTCTTCCATCCCTTTTTTCCCCTTTTCTAAGATGAGAAAGTACCTTGAGCAACAAAAGTACATGGAGGAATACTATGTTGCTCTCAGAGGATGTCTTGGGTTTTGGAAGCTATATTTTTGCACCACAGAGTATGCAAAGAGCATGACTTTTTTCTAGTAGACTTCAACTTCATGTAAGTGCAAGAGTATAGGCACTAGTCCCAGAGTTTTCACTGAAACAATATTCATTACTGTTTTTCTTTGCATAGGAGATACACAGGCAGGTATGAAGAGATCCAAGACTCTGTGTAGCATGGAGTACTATTTCTGCAGCTACGACTGAACTCTGATATGGTTCCACACCCGTCATGGGCTTTGGCTCCAAAATAGGGCTGTTGTTATTTCCACCGAAACACCTTCTCACTTTAGCTATTAGAGAGGTCAGTATGTTTTTATCTCCCCCTCTGAGTTCTGACTGGAAGATAAGAGATGCAAGGAGGAACAAGCTGTTCTTATGCTCTTATTTAACATTTTTGAAAGAACTTGTTAACTTCTCCAAAATCTCTGTTTCTGTTTCAGTCTTGAAGATCTAGCAGATCAGGATACACAGCTCTGTCAAAACACAATCTTAGCAGAGCTCATTTTTTATTTTTGGGGGTTTATTTAAAAAAATACAAATACTGCTGATACTAGCTTGCTAATTGGCATACTTTTTTCATTAAGGTGAAAAATGCTCTTATGGAAGAAAAAGTATGGAATGTGCAAAAGATCTGCCTACCATTCACAGATTCACAGCTGTGCAAATGGGTGGAACACCTATCTTGGACTGAGGAAATCCTTCAAGTATGAGAGATTTTAATTTCAAGAAGTCTTTGTGCATCTAGTCCTCAGTGCCTTCAGAAGACAAAAAATGTTTTCCATTCCTTAAACTCAAAGGGTAAGGAAAAGTTTGAGGTCTAGTACAGCAATTATTTTATTATTACTGTTATTACTTTAATGAGGAATTTGCAACAAATAATTGCTAGTATATTCTTTGGGCAAACTCCTTTATCCAAAACTCTGCAGAGAGGAAACAGTGCTACAAATTTACACTAAACAATATTTTATTATGTGAAAGTAGGTTATGACTAGGTTCTGTGGAATTTGTATTCTAAGAATATTTTCTTAAGTATATTCCAGATAGGGTTACAGGTAAAGAAACATCTGTGAATTTGTGAATCCAACAGAGCTGAAGCACACAAGAGTAACAACGCCACTGAACTGCTTGTAGAGCAAACTTGAAACAGGTCTGTGTTAGGCGATGTCTAAATGTGACTTATGTATTTAAGTTTCAGACACAGAAATCTGAAGCTTTCAGAGCCTTTCACTTGAGTCATGCAGAAGACAGGGTTTCTTCCAACGATAGCTGAAAGGTACTGAGTATCTTGACAGAATATTAATCAAGATCCTGTCCTGTTAAAAATATTCAAATGTGCGTTGGAGACCCCATCTCTGATCTTTGTATAATAGCACAAAGCTCCGGCATTCAATTATAATTTTTCAGTTTTCATCTGTGGTTATAGATAGACTTGTATTATGACGAAGCAGACCAATATTTCATCATGGTTAGGCTTCATTTGCCTTGAGTTGTTTTGACAAGTTAAGCAGCAATCCATAACTAACTGTGCTTTTTCCAGATCATAACTTACACAAAAGTCATGATTTCGTAAAGGACACAAAAGGGGCAAGATAAATCTCTTGCTACAAGGTGGTGAATGGGTGAGAGGACATGGTGCTCAGCTCCCTGGCGTGCTAATGTTCAAAATCACCATTCTGCTAGGTTCTGCATTTGTAGTGGATCAGCTGTATTCAAGCTACAGATTATGTTAATTTGATTATAATTACCTTATTACAACAGAAGAAAAAAATCTAAAACAACATTGCTGTCCTTATGAGAATTTTGTGTTTGTAAATATTAAGTATTCATGGACTGCTTGGGTATTTGTGGCAACTGCTAAAAGTATTTGACAGTTACCAATTGCATCCCACCTGTTACCCTTTTCTTTTTTTCACTAATACTTTCAAAAGACAAAAAATTCTTCATTGCTCTTATAAAATGATTTTCCATTATTTCCCCTGTAAAAATCTGGTAAGCTGTTCTCTCTTTTCATACCAGCTCATCTTCCAATTTCTACCATTTTGTATGAGAGAAGAAACTTAAATGAGGCAAATCTAGAGAGATCAGAAAAAAAGCAGTTCTACCAAGGCCAACAGAGTTAGTTCAGCAGTATATTTGTCAGAAAGAGATAAAATAAGAGTGACTTGAAAAATGAAATAAATCTGGAAACATAAGTGTGGGTTTGGAAGGGAAGAGAGGAGAAACATGTAATAGCATTGCTAGTTAGTGAATGGCTAATAAACTTTTCTTAGAACAAAGAAGTGACAAAGGTGACAATAATGTGAAGCTTTTTATGCAAAGACAAAGTTAAGAAGTTGAAGATTATATTATTGTTCGGTACATTTTAAGCAATACTATATTTAGTGTATTGAGCTCAAGGAATTGTTTATGCAAGCCGTTGTCATTCAACCCATTTTAAGTCATGATAAATAAAGGTGATGAAATAAAAGAAATAATAAGCAAGCTTATAGTGAAATGTGTAGCTAATTTGAAATTCAATGTGACAGTACTCAAGTGAGCAATAAATTCTTGAAGCTTGTATTAAGAAAGTTGCATTTTATAATTAAAAAGTGTTTAATTTGAGAAATATACCAATTATTACAAAGAAAAAAAGCCCCAAAACAATCATAATCTGTGGAATGGACAAATCAGAACATAAACACCAACGTAAACATAAACATAAACAAGCAACGTAATATAGGCAAAAAGAAAAAAACAAAAAGGAAAAAAAGGAAGCCAATGACATTTCAGTGCCTTTATTTCAAAAGCAGTAGTCAGTTCAATGCTTTTTTCCAAATGTGTAGATACCTCTCTCTCTGTTTTCCCTAGGCAAATTAAAGCTGCCTGTCAGCATGGAGGTAAACACCTTTTCATTCAGTTATGATGAAATCAAAGTTGTGTATCTTTCTTCAGTCCAGACTGAAGCTCAGCCTTTGAAAGGTTGTAATCTGAGAGAAGTTTTGGAGAAAGCAATAAGAAAGGCCAGAGAACAGAATAAATTAAAACATTTGTTAGTGTCCTACCTAACAGCAATTCTGTAGCTTTGTAAGAAATACTAAATCTTTAATTCATCAAATACCTCACTGTACACTTACTTTTAAACCTTGTGTGTGTAGAAACTGCTGATGTCCCAGAACACAAAGATTAAAACCACATGCAAGTCTTTCTTAGGTTAGGGCGCAAAACCCCATTTATTTAAAAGTATAATATTTGGCTGAGGGTGGTGAAAGAATATACAATGTCATTTCAGGGGTACTGATATCTACCAGAGAAGAAATAATTGAGGACTCTGTAAAAAGTCAATAGGCAGTAATATTGTAAAAAGAACTTCAACGTGAGCTAAATTAGGTCTTCTCTTGCATTAACATTTACTCTAATATTGGATAATCTTCCTAATATTGTGATTTATTTAGCCATGCAAGTTTCCCAAAGGAAGCATAGAAACCTCATCATTTAGGAGTGAGATCTAGACCAGACCAAGATTAATGAGTGCATATCTTGGGGCAAACAATGCTGCCAATATTGCTAATTAGGCCTTATTGGCTCTGCACTTCTCACTTTTTCTCTCAGTCGCTATAGAGATGCCTCAGTATTGGGAGTATTGTCAACAACTTCTCTTCTTAGTTAAAAGCATAAATCTATTACTTATTGCTGTTGTAATATTCTTGTTGAAATATTTAAATTAAAAATTAGATCAATATGTAAATATAGAAGTGTATATTATTAACTCCTCTACTTTTTTCTTCACCAGTGATTGAGTTTTCAACTCCATAGGTAGAAAATGATAAAGTAGTATCTAAGGATGCACTTAAGATAACTAATTTTTAATAAATTGCCTAAATGCAGATTTATCTGCATGCTAACTATATAGAGACTTTTCTGTAATGAATAAGTTTGTCTGGCTGATGATCTGCAGGGATTTGTTTGACCATTCAGGGGATGCTGAGTATTTCTTAATTTTTGTTTTGAACATCAGCATTCTGAAATACTTAAAAATTACTTGAAATAAAGTGGAAAGTAAATCAGCTCACACAGAGAAACTAGACTGTTTTCATTGACCTGTCCTGCTAGACAGGATTTTTATAGGGCTGCTGAGAAAGTTCTTAGACTTTCTTTAGCAAACATGTCTGGTCAATTGCACTAAATAAAAGGTGCAAAAGTCAGAGAATTTAAGCGTAATAGTCAAACTACAGAAAGAATTTAGGTTAAAGCTGGTTGTGGAATGACTTGCTGTCTTACTGCTATAAAGGTTGTAACGTGGCTCTTGGTCATAGGCACAGCCTATGTGCCTTAACATGGTTCTGTGCATAGGTGCAGCCATCATCTGGAATAGTCTTTTTAATACTCATGCCTATAGCTTAACTTTCTAGCCATAAGCTCAAAAGCATATTCTCCTTCTTAAATACAGAATGTCATGAACAGTATTTCCTGAAGAGACAATTTTTATTGACTTAGAGACTGCATTCCAGCTAAACACAGCCTTAACTCGCCAGCCTTGCCAGCTGAATAAATGGAGGAAAAATGTTTTAAATTCTTCCTTTTCTTTTCCTAGGGTTTCAGAGCTTTACAAAATCCTCTGAGCAGATGATTTTCTCCACTCAGGTTTTAAAGGTCTTAATCTTTTCTTCAAGGACTTTCTTTCAAAATGTGTTGGTGGCTGAAAGGCTAAAATAAGTGCCTGCGTGACTGGGACTGGCTTTGTACTTTTGCACTTTGAACAAGTGTAGGATACAGTGTGCATGGCACTGGAATAAACCATGTATCAAGGACTAAAATCTCTGACACTCTTCGAAGCCAGGTGACAGTCCCCATCTGTAAGGTCCCTTATTCAAATTGTATTAGGAGGTATGTATTGGTTTTGCTTGGCAAGGTTTTTGTAGTGGTGGGGATTGCAGGGGTGACTTCTGTGAGAAATTGCTAGAAGCTTCCCCTGTGTCCGATAGAGCCAATGCCAGCTGGGTCCGAAATGGACCTGCCGCTGGCCAAGGCCAAGCCCATCATCACCTCTGAGATAACATATTCAAGAAGGTGGAAAAAAAATGGCATGCAGCATTTGCAGCCGAAGAGAGCAGCGAAAATATGTGAGGGAAACAACTCTGCAGACATCAAGGTCAGTGAAGAAGGAGGGGGAGAAGGTGCTCCAGGTACCGGAGCAAAGATTCCCCTGCAGCCCCTGGTGAAGATTATGGTGAGGTCAGCTGTCCCCCTGCAGCCCATGGAGCTCCATGGTGGAGCAGATCTCCACCTGCAGCCCGGGGAGGACCCCATGCCACAGCAGGTGGATGCCCAAAGGAGGCTGTAGGAAAGACTCATGTTGGAGAAGTTCATGGAAGACTGTCTCCCGTGGGAGAGACCCCATGCTCAAGCAGGGGAAGAGTGGGAGAAGTCCTCCACTTGAGGAGGAAGAAGTGGCAGAAACAGCGTGTGATTAAGTGACAACAACCCCCATTCCCCATCTCCCTGTGTTGCTGCGGGGAGAAGGGAGAGAAAATCAGGAGCGAAGCTAAACCTGTGAAGAAGGGAGGGGTGGGGAGAAGGTGTTTTAAGATTTAGTTTTTATTTCTCGTTATCCTACTCTGATTTGATTGTCAATAAATTAAATTCGTTTCCCCAAGCTGAGTCTGTTTTGCCCGACATGATAACTGCTGACTGATCTCTCCCTGTCTTTATCTTGACCTACAAGCTTCTCGTTATATTTTCTCTTCCCTGTCTAGCTGAGGAGGGGGAGTGATAGAACAGTTTTGGTGGGCACCTGGTGTCTAGCCAAGGTCAACCCCCCACAAGCTAGAAGGAACATCACAAAAATCTTGCAGTTGTAGGACTGTCTGGGAAGCCTGGTGTGCAGTTCATGCCCCTTGATCACACAAAGTCCCTACAACAGGGAGTCCAGGCTCCAGGTCCTTTCTCATTAGACAGAAGTAAAAGAAGTATAGATCAGCACTGCCTCCTTTTCCAAGTATTTTAGGGTAAAGCAGCAGCCAATTTTTTGTTGACTCTAAAGATGCATTATTAAGTCCCTCATTCAGCACACACTGAGGAACTCAGTTGTATCAGTGAAGCTTAAGCTTGAGACAGGCCCTGAGCCACCCAGTCTAGTCAAGCTGACACACCCCCCCCCATCAAGTATGCCAGAAACAAGCAGTTTTAGGTGGCTGGGAAATATTACTGTCTTGATGGCAAATCTATGGCAACATGATCCCTAAGCAGAAAATTGCAAAGGCAATCCTTTTTGAAAGCTTGTTCTCCCTTTTAGATTGCCAAGACAGTCCCAACTTTAAGACAGTTTGAAGCTAGTAATGGCTCTTGCTCCTCACTCCATTTGATTTGAAAGACCTTGCAGCTGCTTGCTATTTAAAGGTCGTATGCAACACTGATGGTCTCTACTTATGCAAAAAATATTTGTTTGCAACACAAAGAAATATTTGTCAACAGGTGGAACTGATAGTTAGCCAAGAGCTTTCAGATTACTGTTTTCTGGTTGTCGTGGTTTAGCCCCAGTTGGCAACTAAGCCCCACACAACCACTCACTCACTCCCTCACAGTGGGATGGGGGAGAGAATCGGAAGAGTAAAAGTGAGGAAACTCATGGGTTGAGATAATTGGTTGAGATAAAGACAGTTTAATAAGTAAAGCAAAAGCCGCACACATAAGCAGAGCAAAGCAAGGAATTCACTCACCACTCCCCATGGGCAGGCAGGTGTTCAGCCATCTCCAGGGAAGCAGGGCTCCATCACACGTAATGGTTTCTTGGGAAGACAGACGTCATAATTCTGAATGTCCCTCCACCCCTTCCTTCTTCTTCGTCCCAGCTTTATATACTAAGCATGACGTCATATGGTATGGAATATCCCTGTGGCCAGCCTGGGTCAGCTGTCCCGGCTGTGTCCCCTCCCAGCTCCCCATGCACCCCCAGCCTGCTCGCTGGCAGCCCAGCACGAGGAGCTGGACTGTCCTTGACTGCTCAGCAACAACTCAAGACATCATCACGTTATCAACAGTTTCTCATCCCAAATCCAAACCATAGCCTCACACTAGCTTCTATGAAGAAAATTAACTGTATCCTGGCTGAAACCAGGACACTGGTTTAAACTCTTGGCTGTGTTATCACTGGCTAGTGGCTAGAGTTCATTCACATGATGTTTTCAGCCCAGTTAGGCATAGACTGATATTAATTCATCCACTGTCAGTGCTGAGATGGAAAAGGCTAAATTTTCTGAGGTGCAAAGTTTTCTGACCCTCATCCTACAGAATTCTTTACATCCTGATGCATAAACCCACAGAAAGATGCACTAACATCAATAGTAAGATATATTTTCCAAAATGAAATTTCAACTTTTTTTTCATAAAATGCTCCTTGCTCTTTGTGATCAAGCAAAAAATCCAAGATATAAAATTTGACACTCTTACCACAAATGTGTACCGACTTGTTTAGTTACTGAAAAATAAAATAAACAGCTCATGGGATATGCCTTGCAGTGTGACATATTAATTTTATGTGATGTCCTACTTCAGTGCAGTAGCCTGTTATATCCAAAGATCTCGAAGTGCTGAACAAATATATCAATTCTTATAACATTCCAGTAGACATACCCTAGGCAGGAAAACTGAGATACAGAAGTTAAAATAACCTGCCTAGCATTATATAGCAAGTCAAATGCAGAAACAGAAATCATTTTTAGTCCTACAGTTAATGCAAAGATCACTTCTGCTTTTGCTGTAATGGCCTTGTAGATTTTTATTTTCTTTTTTTTCCTTCCTCTTATTAGTTGTATCAAAAAAAAAATCCTTCAGGCCATTTACAAACAGGGTCATGTTAAGAATCATCTCTGATTCTGAGCCACAAGAATTCTTGCAAGAAAAGAGTGGCTCCAGTACATAGAAACATCTCTTCATTAATTAATATCTCAAGTTTATGGAAGTGTGATTTCAATTTTCCCTTTAAAATGCAGATCAAGCAATTTTGCCAACACCTATTTTTCTCTGTCAGACATTTCACTAACTCATCATGCGTTCTGTCTGTTGCCCTTGTTTCTGCAGCTGTTTGTGCCTTTGATAATCGAACAGAGCTTGGATTTGTTCCAACACACACCTTAAACTCTATACTTTACCATATGGGTAGTATTGTCTGCAGCAAAGATATATCCAATGGGGCACATGGACAAGACCAGGACTAGCAAGGACAG
>NW_010528236.1:18061-55161 GCF_000687285.1 Phaethon lepturus
TTTGGTTGATTCCACATCCTTCTAATCTGCTGTTTATAGTAGCATCTGCTCTGTTATCAGGAGTGCAAATAGGCATAAAAAGACATAAAATTGAGTCAAAAGAATTAAATGGAAATAAAGGTGTAACCAGAGATGCAAGGAGAAGAAAGTGCAAAGAAAGAGCTAACTGTTCTCTGTTTTGGTTTTTTGTTTGTTGGGTTTTTTTTTTTTTTTCATGAATGCTGTCAACAGTGAAAATGACCAGCCTTCTTTTCCTGTAACAAGTGAGACTTGCTTACTCTGCTAGGGATCTGAAAAGAGAGTTCAAGTAGAGGTTGTTGCATTACTGACAATATTTGGAATATTACTTTGGTAAGAGAAAGGGATTTCAAAGACCTTGAGGACAGGCATGAAGGGGAGAGAGGAAGGCAGGGCAATTTGTCGTATTGACAAGCAACTGGGAAATAGCACAAGCAGAACCAAAGCGGGGATTTTCTTTCTCTGAGAGCAGGACAGAAGAAAAGCAATTTGCTTTTTGCGCATGAATAGCTGGAAGGAGAGTATACAAAATGACATCAGTTCTTAGAAGGCACTTGAAAAAACAACCCTGCACTTGCGTGAGGAAATACCTGTGTAGCCAACAAGCTGCAGGTAGCTCAGCATGGGAAAGACATTGGAATTTCGCAGAATGGTGGAGGTTGGAAGGTGCCTCTGGAGGTCATTTTGTCCAACCCCCTTGGTCAAGCAGGAACACCTAGAGCCGGTTGCCCAGTACCATTTGGGAATATCCAGTTAACAAATACAATAACTTAATGAACTCGGTCCCATAACCAGGTCTCCTTTTCTAGTAACAGCAGTTTAGTGACAGGCAGGCAAAATTCCTAAACAGGAATTATCCTGCATGCAATCAGACATTTAAAAAGCATTCAAAAGAGGTGCATGAAAAAGCAGAAACATTCTTGCATCTCTTGACCATTTATGTTCTGAAACTTCTTTTTTTAATATATTTATTCATTTAGAGCAGAGGAAATTTCTGACTGAAGGAAATGCAGTTTTTATATCTGTGGCCACAGATGGTAAGAAGTGAGTTTAGAGATGCATCTGGCAGTAATATTTGAATGGATATATGTGTATGCCGCAGAGTGATGTATCTAACTTTCTTCTGCATCATTATATGTTCCATGCCTATTGGTTATCATTTGTTGATATTTGAGAGGTATGCTTAACCCCAGCTGAACAATGCCAAGGCAAAGTGAATTAACAATCCTGGTACTATAAAACACTTTAGTGGTCATGCATAGTATATTCTGTAGAAATCTCATGTGCCTGTTACTGAACAGTTTGACCTTTTTCCAAGATTCTGATCTTTTGGTGTTTGGGGATGGTGAGAAAGAGGAAACAAAGGAGGAAGGGAGCACAGTGCTGTCTCCACATTTGCTCTCAGGCAATAACCAGGTTTGTACTAACCTAGCTTCTGGCTTTGCAGACTTTCCAGTATGGCAGCTCACCTCACTGGCCAGACACATGCTTGGTCATTTGACTGGCTACATTTCAGTGCCACTTATATGATTGCTTATATGATATAGACATACATAAATGAAACAATAAGTGCACAGCTGGACTTTCCCTTAAGAAGCCTGTGATGGGCAACATCCTCAACAAGTTTGTGGATGCACCCATGAATACCATGTAAAAGGAATGGCTTAGTACTAGAGATATCTTTTCCTGAGTGTCCACCAAGAGGCAATACTTATAATGGAGAACTTTATTTAATTTAGTTCAGGGCCAGAGCACAGACAGCCTGCCCCCTTTCCTGGGTTGCCATTCACTATACTGGGCTTTCTCCAAAAAAGGTAATTACCTTCAAACTTCAGTTTTCTTATGGGCCATTGGTCCCAGTTGCATCACCTATCAGTCACCAAGTCATTGTCAATGATTGCGAGCTTAACTGTGCACTGTGAGAGGAAGGATGTTTATGATGGCAAACCAAGACAATATTAGTTTATTTGTTCCGCTTTAGCTGCTTACTTTTTAGCTCTTCTTTTGTGGGAAAACATCCAAATTTCAAATTATAGTCATTATGATATATTTTCTCTTATTTTAGTTTTTGCTGAACACTGAAAAATATCTCAATTTTATAAAGTTACACACATACACATATGTTTGTATTAGTATATTGCTTGATATCCATTTCAATCCAGTAAACTGCTTCTGTGGGCCTTAAACTTTCTGGATCTCAACCAATATGTTTTGTGTAATTTTGTTTCTTTTTAAAACTTAGAAAATTCCATCACTTGTCTGTGTAATAAAAACATTATTTTCTTCAACAAAACCATTTTCTTCTTCTATAGAACAACAAAACACCTGCTGACATGCTCTAAACTTTGAGCAAATAAGTCTTATTAATAAATAACCTTTGCTAGTTTTTAAGGGTGGGTTGGAAGAAAATAAAGAGTCAGAAAGCAGAGTTGATTGAAAAAATCACTCATGCACACAGGTAGTAGCATAGGATAAAGAAACTCTGCCCCTTTTCTTATATCCTATTGTCCCATTGCCTAGCTGCAGCTAAGGCAAGCTGCAGAATAGCAATTGTCCATATCTCATTGAAGTAGTCCTACCCAAGAAACTGCAAATAGAGTACTTAATATTTGTCCCTATTGTTTCCTTCATCTGTTGATTGCTCAGTTGTACTACGCCCGAGATACGTTTGGATGAGTCTTATGAGGCCTTTTGAACAGTGTGCAGAGTATGAGAATGCTGACCTTAGCCTGTGTTTCTCATTTTCTGGTTTTTGTTGAAAGGTCAGCTCAGTAACTCGAGTAGCTTCTCGGAACTTGGTCATCACAGGGATTTGTTAGATTTTAAATCTAGAAAACATTTCTTCAACTGTACTGCGAAGTAAGATGTTATGCTTGACAGAGCATTTTGATATGACTTATAATGCTATAAAAGTGCACCTGATAGTTGTATGTGATATGTGTAAGTCAGTATCCACACAGACTACTCATCTTTTGCAGTGCTTTAAAATATAGGAAGTCCATATACAGTGTGCGTACTTTTACAAATACATACTGTAGCAGTCATGTATTCATTAAAAGGATTTAATGTCTCTAATTAGGCTGACTGAAGGGTTAGAAGGTCCTTAAATCAGAGTCTGGGTTATTACATACCCTGATGTACCAGAGAATAACCTAACGTGACAGATATATTTGTAAAGAATTATAGTGATACCTTATCTTCATTTTTGAATCTAGATTCAAAGTCACTGAAGCCTGTGTTTAGACTGCAGTCTAATTATTTCAGAAAATTTTATATTGGATATTATTTGCAAGATGGATCATGACACCTCATCTAGCAACAGTTGCTACTGTTATTTAATGTTTCCCCAGCCTTGTTTGAGTTCTCATAAACAGAGGAAAATGAAGTAGGGCTATTTTGGGACAAAGATCTATAAAAGACTGAAATTCAGAAAAATTAAGAACTATTGTGTTTTGCAGTTTTATATTAGACTGAGTTTATAATTCAATTTGATTTGAGTAATTAATCCACTGAAATGAAGATATATTCAGTAAGTATGAGTCAGTGAGGAAACCCAGATTTATTTCCTCATTATAATCACTCTCTCCTAATTCTTTTACTACTTTTTCTCTCCCTTGCCCTCTTCTGTGATGAGAGATACAAATAAATGTATAATATATGTTAAATGATAAAACAAAGGTCTGGATTTCATCCTGAACATTCCCCAACCTTCCTAAATTTGGCAGGAAAGGGGGATTGAAATGCTGGAACTTCAAGTTATCTGATACTAGTCAAAGCTGAATACAGAATGTGTCCATGATTGTTTTAATATGTAAATTTCTTGTTGAGAGGAAAATCTCCTTGTTCTCTGTGTGACTTATCTGATGAGTAGTACTAATCATCAGGAAGTATATCAGTAGCTACTGCAAACAGGGTTGCATGTAAACTTCCATTCTAATCTCTGTTCCACTCATAGTTGTTCAAACTTCTTCAGCTTTACTTTCTGTACTTGAAGAAGACTTTTAATTAACACACATATTTTAGTCATTTTTCATATAAGGATGCTAGAAACACTTAACACGATTGTGCAGGCAGACTGGAAAGGACCTAGACTTTTCTGAACCTTTCTAACATGGACAGTTTGAGATAAAGGACTCTCACCAAATCATCAGAGGTGTCAGTCTTACATGGTTTAGCCAACTTGACACATAACTAAACCTGGTCTATTTTGTACCTGGTGAATATATTTTTAATATATGCAGAATGTTCTGTCTGAACATAAGGAAACACTTTTTTGCTGTGACGGTGACCAAGCACTGGCACAGATTGCCCAGAGAGTCTGAGGAGCCTCCCTTCTTGGAGATATTCAAATGCTGCCTGGACATAGTCCTGGACAACCTGTTCAGGGTGAAACTGCTGTGAGCCAGGGGGGCTGGACCAGATGACCTCCAGGGGTCCCTTCCAATCTCAACCACTCTGTGATTCTGTTATTCGACACACAGGTACCGCTCTGTAGTGCATTGTGTATTCCGTACAGGATGATGTACCATACTCTAGAAACAATTCATGGCTGGACATTACCAAAACCCTGCTCTTTATCTAGACATTGGTGAATATACGTGCAGACACATTCCTAATAGCAGGGACTAGAATGCCAGGGTGACTCTGATGGGAGAACTTGGGGACGTTCTCTACAGTTTGCCAAAAATTCCCTGTGAAACAATGTTCCCCACATGGTTGCAGCTTTTGCAGCAACTGGAAAGGCAAAAGCTATGTGGGCTAATTGCTCTGCTTTGTGGGCCATGCATTGATTTCAAAGACTCTACAAATGTCTGGCTTTTAATTTTTGGCTTATAGCAAATAGAGATAGAATGGTGAAAGTGTTAAATAGGTACTTCACCTGTATATTCTATCCTTTCATAAAGTTCCTTCCTTCAGAAAAAATAAAGAAAACACAAATTCTTTTTATTATTCTCTACTTGGGATTTATCCCTTTGAAGAAATTTTTGTTTGCTTTTAATTTCCTTCCTATTTATGTCTTGAAAAAATCTTGCCTTGCTGGGTACTACCTAGTCCATTCTCTCTAAAGGGGAATACCTATATAAGTATGTATGAACCTCTCGTCAAAGATGTTAAATAATTCTGACTGCAGAGTTTGAGTCACATTCCCCAAAGGATGAGTTCTACTTTTCTGTCCCATTCTTTCTCTATGAACAAGAAAATCCACTGGCCAGTTTCCCTCACCCAGTCCTCTCTATTTGCTACATTCTTGCACCACGAGTTAACACGATATCGTAAATAACAACAGACCATGATGGGGGCATGGAAAGCTGTGACTTTCTAAATACTGCAGGACTGCATTTCTTACAGTTAAAAGTGCTAAATCCTCTGTGAACTGCTGCAACTATACAAGGAAGTCTTCTCAGACAATGAAGGTCCAATCTATTCTCAATACACACGTCAAGATCACTAATCCTACTCTTCACAGATCTAGAAACCAATTATATCAATTATATATTGATATATATTTGATGTTTCTTATACTTCCTGTGCATTGGTGCTCTATAGGTTGAATGAATGCTCAACCCCTGTGAAAATAATGAGTTTATGTCTAGTTTGTTCTCTGGAACAGGTGGTACATAAAATCGATTCCCTTGCTTTTGAAACAAACATACTTTACATTAAAGAGCAGTCTATTATTTTGAAAAAAAACAACAAAAGCTCTCTTTACCTAGCGAAGGTTTTTATAAAGAAATTTTAGAAGTTTAAGTAGTGAAGAAATAAACCAACAAAACACTATTGTAAGTTTATACATTCGTATTTCAAGGGAGATTTATTTATCAATTTGTTTGCTAATCTTACCAGCAAAGTAGCATAGCCCATAAACAACAAACTATTGGCTTTAGAATATGATTCATTCAACCAATACCAATGACGACTCTTGCCATACAATTTTGTAGTCTGTGTTCATCTACTTTTAATGCTAAACTTTGAAAGTAATCTTGTGATGTCTAATTTGGGAATAATGGGCCATGAGTTACAGTAACTCAGCAAAATACGTGCCAGCAGAATTCTAAGTTACCTCAGCAAAACTATTTATTAGTATGAAATAGCATAAAAGGAGTTTATATAATCCTATAGTAAATACCTAAAATGAAATATAGGAAAAAAAATAATCTTAAGTTACTTGTCAGTTCTCACAATGTGTAGTTGAGCAACCTTATTTCTAAGGCTGTAAATCTCTTTGGTGAGCATGTAACAGTTTCATGAAGGACAGTTGAAGACTAAGTCTCTCTGTAGGCAAGGAGATAAGTCAGAACCATTGGCTTTTTGCACTTCAGTCTTCTTTCAGCTCACGCAGCTCAACCACGTCAGGCAGTAAACGAATTCTCTGACACCCAGTTACTGATTTAATCATAATCCGATAGGAATAATGAATCATTCTTAAATTGTACCTACAGTTATTTAGAAGATCTAGCAAATGTACCATAAATCATAGATTTATGAAAACCAATTTTAACCATATTCTTGACATCAGAAATTGTGCCTGAGTAAGACCGTATTCCAAGGTACAGCTTACTGAAAGGTGGAACCAAGAAAAGGTGATCTTCTTATATTAGCGACAGATAATCGTACAGGCACCTAGATGTTATTAGAGTAGGGAAGAAAAATGTGGGCCTTGCATAATGGTTTTGATTTTACAGATCCATATCTCGATCTGCTGCTCTCTAAGGACAGTGATGCAAGAGTTTAACATCGGTTGCCGTTTGCGTGCTTTGTATTGTCTGTTACAAGTAAAGCTTGCAAACATGGTCTCTGACCTTAGGAGAATGCCATAAATAGTCGCACACTTGCAATGATTAAATGTGAAATACCAATTTCGGTTGCTGTTTCTTTCTTTGAAGGACAATAGTTGTCCCTCATTTATCTTTCATTAAAATAACAATAATCCTTCATTAAAAGGGCAAAACTCCTTAATCCAGTTGAAGAACAATGTGTTTTGACAAGAAAGGTTTCTTATCTGGTTAAACAGAATGCTCTGAATAAATACACGCCACATCTTAACTATCATGGATTTTCTAATTTTGTTATTGTTGGTGTTGGCTTGTTTTAAGCAGAAGAGGAAATGAGCAGCTCAGTGAAATTAAAAAAAATCTGACTAGTTTCATGGCCGCACAGAAAAAATCTGATTAACTCTTCCCCTGATAAAACTAACTCACAGTCTGCAGTTTCACACAGCTACGGCTGCTAACTATGCACAAAAAAGCTTCCTTATTTCATAAACACAGTTTTTCAATTGTATCTTGTACATTGCATGTAACTTTTAATTTTGGTGCATGCCTGTGAACTTTGCATTCTGATCTGAAATATGTTCCTGAGACTGATACATTAAAACTCTAGTAAATATTGCAGGTCTCTTCTCCTGAACAACCGCAGGGGGGAAGGATGTTATAGGGCACAGATGTTCTGAGTATTTTGGTTTCTGCAGACGTGTTTTTCTGTGATTTTTTTTCTTTGTTTTTCATTTCCAGTTTTTCTGTCCTCATTATGCGAAATCTTTGTTTTTCCCTGCAACCAGAATGACTCTCTGACTCTGCAACCTGCCTGGAGGTTTGTGACTGCATGTTCGTGTCTCTTCCCACTTACTCAGCCTACAAGTTTCTAGCTTCTTTGATTAAGGGATGAACAGTTTATTCTCTGTACATAGCCCTCGTAACTGCACTTGTAGATTTTCTTTCTTAGTCTTCTTTCATGGAGCTCTAAGAGATAGTCCAAGAAACTTCAATCACACGTTGAAAAAACACAGTACTAGTTTGCAAAAAAAAAAAAAAAAAAAAAAAAATTTACAGAATTTCATTTTGCTTCCTTTCTGCTTGCAAGCAAGTCCTTTTTATTCTATTTTTTCTCTTGTTTTTCACTGCAAGTATATGACCAGAAAGGAGGTTGGTGAATGGTTTCAGTGAGACCAGACTGCTGAAAAGACAACTTCTGAATTTTACAGGTGGCAGTTCATTCTTAACATTTTAAAAGGAACAAAATAAAGGCATAGAGAACTCACTTCTCTCCACCATTTCTTTATATAAGAAAACGTCATGTTGATGTTCTGCTTTCATCTGTATCCTGTATCTATGTGCATATGAATGAATACTTAATAAATTAATATATTTTTTTAATTTAAACTACAAAGTTCCATAGAATTTAAATGCTATTACCAACAAAAGTTTTCTGAAAACCAACCCACTTCTGCTATGTTAAATATTCACTATTTCCTCTGAATGCTTTCTTGGTGTAGGCAACCAGACAGTCGTGAACACGATGAAAAGGGTATTGAAGTGCATGCGTTTAGTACAGCTTCCTGAAATTACTTTTCCCTACTTTGGTTTATATTCCTCAACAGTTCAGTGTCAAATCTTGAAATATTTACCCCTAACTCATTACTGAGGTGGCTGCTTATATAAAACTTTTCACAATTGACAAGTCAAGAAATTCTCACTTTTATCAACTCCCTTTTGACTTTACTAAAAGTGCGCCTGAGCAGAGCTTTAGGATGTAAATTTGTTAATTGCAGAAGCATTTCTGTAAATCAGATCCTTTTCTCTGGGTTGCTACTGCAGATTTTTTCTTTAAAATACAGCAAAGAAGTACCCCAAATGCTTACTAGCTTACTAGTAACCTCCTTGTGACATGGAGAAGTATAAAAAAGAGGAAGGAAAAAAAATAAAAGGCATGAGATTGGCATAAAAATTGAACAGTAACAATAAACACACAAGGATTTGGGTAAGCTGTAACCTTCACTCTGGAGCACATAATTTCAGTGTAATTGTTGTCATTGGTGAGTGAAGAGAGAAGGCATTTCACAGAAACAGTGACAGTATTGCCAGCATTCCATTACCTGAGAATTGCGGCTCACCATAGAAAAATAGCAGCGTATCACACCAAACATGCTGGCCTGGCAGCCCTTTGACAGGTAAGATGTAGGCATATAACCAGGGCTGAAAGTACCTGCTTGCAGCTAGTGGCAAATCACCACAGCAACGACAGCATCGAAGAAAAAATAAAAATCAGTAAACTGCTAGCAGTTCAAACTTACTTGGGAGGATTTTTCCTTTTTTTTAAGAGAAACACATCTTATAAATGTCAATTGTTTGTGAGAACAGGTAGTGGTAGGTCTCAATATATATTTTCTTACCAAGGTGTTTAAAGATACTGGTCAGAAAATGGGAAATGGGATTGCTGGTACTGCTCTGTATTCCACATGTTAGACATACTCCGTGTTCATTGATAGCTGTCTACAGTTCAGTTTGACTTGGCACTCAGCATCAGCAGTTGCTGTGCTTGTTACTTTTTGCTGCAATGGAATAATTCAGATTCATCGTTTTAGCTAGACGACATGGCCTATCATTCTCTTCTCATGGATATTCAATTTTTGGTAAATACCAAGAACCAAAATCGAATGAAGTCATTAACTGAACTTTAAGAAACTACACAATACCAAAGGCATGAGAAGTATGTTTTATTTCTAACGGCTTGAAAAATTCAGAAGTGTTATACCATCAACACCAGAACCAGGGTTTTTTTCCTTATAACAAGGACTTCTCTAACCCTCTGTCTCTTTTCTGAACAAATAGCTGCCCAAGGTGAATGCATTAGCAATGTGTAGCACTGAAATGAGTGATAATATTGCACTCAACTGTCTGATTATTCAACCGAGGAAATATTCTTGGCTGAAAATGAAGGAAAAACATGTTGAACTTTGACAGCTTGTATTTCATAGAAGCTTTGTACCTCACTGAAAGCTGCCACTAGAATGAGGAAATGGTTATCAGCTTTGATATTCTGGCACACAGAAATTCTGTGTAATAGGGATAAACCTCTTCAGGGCAGAAGAGAAGATCTTTCTAAGGGCTCACCCAAGAGTGTGGAATGAACTCACATAGGAACCAAAGATGATGGAAAATTGACTAGAAAATACATTACTACGTCTTTAATCCTGTTGCTTTTAATGTCCACAGTGAGTTACAAACAATTTAAAATGCTGATAATTATTGAATAATCTTTATAGACTATTCAGTGTTGAATATTTTTCCCCAGCCCATATTAAATTTCTGATATAATTTATGAGCCAATGTTCTGAAGAATGTTGCCACCAGATTTAAGATACTAGCTCACATGGGATGTGAAAATTAGTTATATTACTAAAAGTTCTTTTACATTTTTATAATGTATAGCATGTGCTTTTTCTAATGCACTCATTTGGGAATTATCCTTTGTGAATGAACGGCAATTCTGAAGTAAGATCACCTCTGGTAACGTCTTTGTCGCACAAACCCATTGTGCTCTGCCTCTTGAGTGTGCGCACCGTCAGAGTGCGACAAAATGTTGTTGCTCTTCCTCCTTTCTCTCCATCCTCTTTGTTGTACTTCTGTGCCTCACTTTAGCAGCGCAACAAAGGAGAGGTATTTTGGGAGAGTCAAGGACAGCACCACGGAAATGAGCTTTATAGGCTGTTTTGTTCTTTTGATGCGTTCTACCTGTCCAGAATCTGCTTTTAAATATAGCAAACACATCAAAATCTCTAATGTTCTGTATGGTTAAAGTGATATCTCACAACTGCAACTGCATTATTCATTGCTTGTAAAGTTTGCAGGAAAAAAAAACCCAAAGTACAACAAAGTATATGAAACACTGACATATTTCAAGGGTGCTAAAGGGTCAAGTCAACCTGGTATAGTTCATATATTTTTTCATAGAAATAGTAAATTATGTTTAAGCTATATTATTTGATTTTTTGTTGTTGTTGCTGTTTAAAATAAAACTACTTTTGAAAAATGCATTAGGATATCTGCTCTGTGTGACTGGGTGGATAAATGAGCTCTTTTTAGCATCATGCATTTATGTTTTGGCATTTAAAATGCAATGGTTACTTTAATATATATACAAGTTGAAAGTAAGAGAGAAATGGGGGCATTTAAAAAAGACAGTAATTAGTGGTCTCTATTATTTAGTGAACAGAATCTCAGTGAAATTACAGTGAATTACATACTTCTGATAATTATTATTTTTTGATTCAGGCAACTTCTGCAAAATCAAAAGGAAATCTAAGGAAGCCAAACAATCCTAGGTTTTGATGTCTTAGCCATTTATTGCTGAAGGAAATAAATCACATTTTCCATTTTCACCAAAAGGAAAGATTTTGCAACAAGCCTGACCTGTATTAGTGCTATGTAGTCATTTGATTTTGGGTTTCATTCCTTTAAGAACACTTCAAAGTGCATATTTAACTAAAATACATTTCATATTGTTGCATTTGTCAGTTAAAATTTAATTGGTATGCATGAGATAATTACATTTCTTGTCAAAATGGATATTGTGCATGTTCCCTAAGATTTTTAGAAAGAACCCCTTCAGTGAAAAGTGGCAGATTTCTAAAAGAAATTTTCAAATTTATGTCTTGTTTCAATGGTGTGGGTTTCTATTCAGTCATCATTTTGATATGGAAATCAGTACAGAATTCACACAATGTTCCTGCATTAGAAACAGAAAAGTATAATATTGGAAGGGTCCAAATTTTTTTCATAGGTGGTAGGAGTCCTTAAAAGATTTCTCTCTTTTGCACCATGCTAAGAATATAAGTACAGGTAGAGAAGGGTAAATGTACCTTGTAAGGTATGTTTATTGTTTTTTCCACCAATCTAAAGTCGTGCAAGCATTATTATTTTTCAGGCAACAAATAATTCTGAAAGTTTTGTTATACTTCAGGCTAAATTGATACCAAGCTTTCAGACATATTCTGGTAGTTTCCATTAGTTCTGTTGACACGATGGGCCTGAAAAGTAAGCCACACACTACTGAGACACTATGTTTTATTAAAACTGATGGATGTGAAAGCCTTTGACAGCATATTACATTTTGGAGGTCTGGTCTCATTGAGGTAGTTATTCTGGAAAACAGTATGAGTATTTAGTGACAGTAACGACACGGGGACCGGTAGGTGGTTGCAGCACACGCACCATCTCTTTCTATGGCTGACAGTGTCTGCATTAAATAACAGAATCATTACTTTACACTTCAACTGTGAAGTGAAAAATATTTTTCTAATTGGCATATAAGCACTAATCCCATGATACTCGCCTTTCAAGGAATTAGGAGAAGGCAGTGAGACTGATTTTTTTCTGCTTTCACAGAAATTATGTTGAAAGGCAAAATGTATTCATAGAACATCACTCTTGTATTAACTATGAGAGTGTGACCATGACAAATGATGCACTGCGTACACCATCTACCCTGGGCAAGTCCGAAAGTTCCTAGCTCTTTACACACCAATTTTTCAATTTTTAAGTGTTAGGATTCTAGCAGAGTATGGGAGAGTCTTGCTCCTTTGACAAGCAAAGTCCTTTACATCAATACTGGGCTCATCATTTCAGCAGAAGTTTTGTAATACTTTTTTCACTGCCAAGCTTCTGCCACATCTTAAATGCAATGCTGTGAATTCCTCTGTCTCATAAATATCACACCAGTGTAATAGACAGCCAAATATAACAAGAAGTTCAGCCAAACTAGTGCAAAATTTAAAACCTCCAAATCAAACCTGTGTTTCACACTGTCCTGTCCTTGCACACCAGTATGACATAATTATGACTTAATTTAGAAAAATGCAATGACATAACTTGCACACAACTATGTGGAATATGTTTCATAAAATCCAAATAATTTAGGGATTTATATTTGACAATGCTTTCCAGTATTTTATCTTCCTCCTGGGTTATTTTTCCTTTTATATTTTCAGTGAAGTAGCAAAAAAAGCCAAAACAGAACAGCCCTGGGAGCAGAGATTGAAACTAGCTTCTCTGACCTCTCATGTGAATATCCTGACTTGTAAACCAGAAAGGTGCCTTTAGGCCAATTCGTCTTTGTTTCTCATAGGCAAGGTGAAATAACTTCCACACAAGGGATTAAGATTTTGTATCTTTTTCCTAACAGGAAAAAAAAAAAAAGTGAAGATATAAAGGAAAAGGTTCTATTTTTAAAACATCTTTACTGGAGAGTTGTATTATTTTTGTTGGTTTTATTCCTGACTGTACTCAGTATTATAAATTAATAACTTAAATCCTATTACTACGGTTTGTGACCTTCTGAAACTTTGGCATAAAGTATCAACATCCAGGAAGGAGTAGAACTATAAGGAATTTTTTGTATCTTATTTATGACTTCCAGGATTGTTCACCTTAAAAGAGAGCATCTTCTTCCCCTCTGTATCCTGGAATTTTCACATAAAAAGGCTGCTATCCTGCTGGCTCCTCCTGATTAAAAGCCTTTTCTCACCATCCTTCTTCACTAAATGAATGGCATGAAATATTAATAATTTTTTGAGCAGGAAGTATATAAAATCTCCAAAGACAGAATCAGTTCTGCAATATACATGGGTTCTATGTTTGTCACAGAAATTATGCAATCTATGGTTTTAAAGGGGGGGGAGGGGGAGTGATTTTTTTTAAACCCCTTTTAAACATTAAGCAGCGATGCAATCTATGATTTTAAAGGGCGGGGAGGGGGAGTGACTTTTTTTAAACCCCTTTTAAACATTAAGCAGCTTTAAAGTTTCCAGGGAAATTGCTTCCACTCGAGTTCCAGAGGAACCTTTGAGACATGTCCCATTACATCCGTGCACAATCTGAAGCTAATAACAGGACCCCTTCTATGGGGTTATTATGTCATATGTTTTAGGAAGGTTGTAAGGAAGAAGGTGGAGTCACTAAGTTTATATTGTCAGGGGCTGAGGTGTCTGGTACGATAGCCCTGATGATGACCATTTCCTGGTCATACTGGCTATAAGCAGACCAGCTTCCAAGGCTGACAGGACAGCAAGAAGGGACGAAACTAAAACTCCATGAAGCCAACTAGAAGGCATCCATGGGCTTTGACTCTGCGCTGCAGTTAATAACAAAAGCAATCACCTGCTTTTGTAAAGGTGTTTTTAAAAACACTTTAGATGTCTTTATTGCAAATATATAAATGTTGATAATGTGAAGTTTGATTTTTTACTTTTATTGCTACAAATTTTGACTCCATTTACATCACGTCCTCAGACTGGAGAATGCCTGAATGTTTATTTCCTAAGATATGACAGAAGAAACTAGTTAACATGCAAAACATTACAAAGTAGGATGGCACAATGCAAATGCCTGAAGCAATTAAAGGGAAATGTCTGCTTTGTTCTGATCTCTTAAGCCCCTGGCACTTTCTAGCAGGTGGTAGTATAAGAATATATTTAGCAGTGTCTTTGTTCCTGCATTAATGTTGCCACTACCGTATTTTGTTCCATAATAGCACTCTGGAACACTTTGCATATGAACAACACTGATGAGAAAATGGACTATGTTATTTGACTATTGTAATGGTACGGATACACAGTGATTGGACAATATCGTGCTGTAATGGAGGATCTTGAGGTGGCTGGTACAAGTGGGTAGTACCTGCAATAGCACAGTGAAGTATACAGTGCCCCGCTCATGGAGCAGAATAACCATGGGCATTAGAGTAGTTGTTTCTTTGTAAATATATTAGGATATAACTTTAGAGAGCTTGAGAATCACATATATCTACAGCTGCACTGGAAGTTGTATTCTAGAAAGCTGTAAAGTCAGAGTATACGGGTCTTAGAATGTCAAATTGATAAAAACATTAACTTTTATCTACTTGCAACATACCGATGTACACATTGCTACTATCCATACATGCGCAACATACCAATATACACATTCATCTCAAACTTTTTCTTTCTTGTACAGTTCCCTATGCAAATTAGTCTGAATTAAGTAGTTTTCCCTTTGTTGAGGATTTCTTCTACCATATTTATATAAAAACATTTACAAAGACTTGTAGACCCAAATATTTTGTGTATGTTTGTTGTAGAATAATGTCATGTAATTATATTGTTAATGGCATCTTTTGATTAATTATCTGAAATAATCTTGAAAGAACTGAATGAAATTCGGGGAAAGTAAATTCAGGATACCATGTATATACAGGAATACTTAATTATGCACATTCATGATAGGAACCAACAGGTTCTTCTGCAGATCTTAAGAAAAACCTGAGAGTTGCATATTGTCATGCTGCAAAGGAGGCAATCCTCATCCACATTTATATGTAACCCATAGGATGTGTGAAACAAATTCTTTGCATCATTGATAAGACCTTGGCTATGTTGCAAATGAAGTGGTGGGTTTTATATATATATATATATACACACACATAAAAAAATAACATGTATGCATGTGTTGGGTAATTTGAGATTGCTTTGAAAGGAATGTTCAGAAGTCTGACAAATTCAAACCAAATTTAAAACAAAACTTTACCAGACTGACACTGATTAACTATATCCTTTGTGCAGACAGTTCTTTTACATTATACTTACCTCTACCTATATAAAACTGTTAGTTCTTAACACTTGTATCCTACATTAGCTGTGAGTGTACAGCATCAAGGTGCTGGTGCCGCATATTTAGCAATGATAGTTATGGATCTGGGTGGTTCTCGAATGTCAAGGTCATCAGGCCTGAGAGGCCTTTGATGAGGGAATTGGGAAATGAAGCACACTGGTCTTTTCCTGCCATTTTCCTCATTCATGACAAGTACTTTTACACTGCTTGCCCCACTCCCATAACTGGGAGGAGAGCATCTGCTCCCACTGCGGTTTATCTTGTCGTCCTCCTTGTATTTTCCTCAAGACATCCTGCTTATTTGCAGACCCTGCTCCTTTTATTGTTCTTTGTTATCTTGCAAAATCCATTGCTTGGGTCACTGTCTACCCATTTCCCAATGCTTGCTATATGCAATTGCACAGGTCTGTGTTTGATGTTAGTGGTGATGTTGCTCACGTTCTTTAGTATAATGCCCATATGCTGCCTCTGGCTATGCCAGCACCATGTTACAGAATATTTAGAAACCGTTCTTGTTTACATTATTTTATTACACATACACGTCAGTTTGAGGCAAACTAATATTAACTATATCCTAATTAAGACTCTTTTAATTTATAGGTGTCACAAGCCTCTGTTTTGACAACAGACAGAAATCCCTGTCTGGTTTTGCACAGGACATTTAAAGAGAGTTGTGGGCTTAGCATGGAAAATCTAGAAAAGAGCAATGGGAATGATCAGAGGTTTAGGAAATGTAGCTTATAAGGAAACTGGCAGAACTGTGATCGTTTAGCTTAAGTTTTTTACCTTTTTACATTTGTACCACCTCTCTGAGTGTCGTTAAGCACAGACAGGTCACTTGCTAGCACCAAGTCTGGCTCCGCAGCACCTGGGAGCCATAGGTACTGCTGCAGGAAGAACACCACCCTCACAGAGGATTCCATAGGATCTACAGCAGGCATAAATGTTATAGGCTAAAGTCTATTCTTCACAGACACACACACACAACTCAACTGGAGGATGAACTGTGGGAGGTAGGGGAATACTGGAAGATGCAGAAATCCCAGCTGTTTTGCTATTTCCCTTGGGGTTTCACTGACATCACTGTAATTGTGTACTTCATCTCTCCTTTCTGTGGTGAAGTTGAACAAAATACACTTTATGAGAAGAAAACCATTTTCAGTAAATGAGTTACAGAACTCTTATGCACCTGCACAGTAGCCCTGAGTGTGGATTTTGCTGACTGTCCTCTTTCTTGGAGGGTTGTGTATGTGCCCAAACAAGCTTTGCAGAAAGAAGGGCACACAGGAGATACTAACAAGGCCTTTGCAAGGTTATGGCTATTTATTTTCTATTTTTTCACGTATAACAACTAAGTATTCTCATATTGTTAATACTATTTTGACAGTAAATAACCTATTCTGTTCTTGTTTGGTATGATAGCGTACTTATAAACCTCTGCTCTGTTCTGTGCATGCACCTATGCACACATACATCTACTATGACTTTTTTGTTAAAATATCCATGAGCTAAAAAACACTAGAGTGCAATTTTTCTAGCAAATAGGAACATGAATTAAATGTTCCTAATGAAACCTCCATCACTGTGGTGTATGAATCTGGACTTTCATGCCGTAAAAGTATATACAGACAGGGGAAGAAACCCCTTTCCAGCATAAAAATCAGTATCATTGTTCATGATGCAGAAGTGTTTCCATGTCTGTCTTCTTACAGTTCAATGTTTATAATCTACAGTCTTCAGTGAGACTACCATGCACTTACCTGAGGGTAAAACATGACTTAAAATCTTTAAGTTATGATATAAACTAAATACATTTGGGGACAGCTATACCATTTTTTCTTCTGTAGAAAATGGCTGAGTTGTTTCTGAAAGAAGATGATTTGAGGGTATTGTCCTTCTGCACATCACCTGGACATCCATTTCTTTTTGGAAAATTTAAAAATGTATTTTACATGCCACTGAATCACACAAACCTGCTCTTTTCAGTAATCTCTCCTACCCAAAAGATACCCTGTAGTTGACAGATTATAGTCTTATATAGATCTAATATTATTTTTCAGGAGATTGAGATGAAAGAAATGTTTTTTATAGTCTATCCTCATATAGGGTAGGCACAGTAGATGGGAAAGTCTAGACTTTAGCCTGTAATCTTTATGTCAGCTATAAACCACTTTATAAACCAACAGATCTTTGGTGGATGCATATGAATTCATCATTACCAGCAAATGTTGGACTGATCTGTACTCTACTTCTACCAAAGCTCTATGAAGAACTGAGAATTTTTTTAGTTTAAATCATATAAACCTTTTCATCTGCAGAGTTTGCAATACTAATCTAAAGTTTTTGTCTTGGAAATCATTGCAGTAGACAGAAATATAATTGTCCCAGGAACGAAACCTGATTAACTAATATATAATAATCTGACCTTGCTCCCCAAAAGAGGTTTTTAAAAGTCTTTGCAATGTAAGGAAATCCATGTCACCTATTAGGAATATAAATATTTTTCCTTCTTCCTCCCTATGCTAGAAAATCTGGCACAAAGATGTGGAATGCTGTATATATACAGGAATTATCTTACAGTCATTTTTCATGAGAACTTTTCTGCAGACTTTTGTTCCTTTAGCTGTTGCATGATTCCTTCTCTGTCAGTTGCCTGTTGCTGGTTTTCCCCTTTTATTCCTCAGTGGATTTAATCTCAGCAATATTACAACTCTTTCTGAACTTCCTTCACAGTTGAACAGTTTTTTTTCATTTGTTTGTTTGTTTTTCCATTGTGGCTATTGAATATTCATATTGAATATTGAATATCTTTAATTATTTCTAAGAAAGACTCATGTTGGAAAGCAAAGTCTAAACTGAATGTGGTAAACACATTTTATATACTATATTATGCCCTCTCTTGGCAGTAAAAGTCAATTCTAGATTGCTTTAACAAGAACTATAAAAATGTAAATGACTAAGATCTGATTTGGCCTTATTGCCTAGCTGAGTTCTAACAGTTAAATATAGAATATATAGCTGCTAAAGCTTATTAATACAGGGTAATTTACATATTCAGAAGGATCCCGTTGTACTCTTTTTCTCTCAGTTAATGTAAGATGAATGAGAAAAAGTTCCAGAGGACATTTAAATAAGGTTCTTGAATTTGAAACTTTTGCCTTCATTTAAATTTTTAGAATTTCTTTAGAATGGTATCAGCTCATGGTGTCTCATTCCCTTTTTTATTTTATGTTGGGGGATATTATTTTATTTCATCTGCGTTGCAATTTTTGAAAAACTCATTATATGAAGGAATTTGGAGCTATTGTTCTTTCTTTTGATCTTTAAAATCTGATTAAAATGCAATGAAATTTCAAATTGTATCTCTATTATGTCACAAAGGAAATGTATATGTATACAAAGAGTAACATTCTGTATTTTTGCAGTACTTCTGCAAAATTATTACAGTTTATGCCACAATACAACAAAGTAGAGAAAATTATTGTTTTTTCTATATTAACTGTTTGATATTAGATTCTGATCCAGCCAGCCACATAAGTGTATACTCTCTGCATATCAGTAGCCATTAGCAAAAGGAATTTGCAAATATACATAAAGAAGATAAGGTTATTTACATATTTTGCATATTGTATATAGTAGTTGTATTAATAGTGTTGTTTTTTTCATAAGTAGGCATTCTTTTACTTTAAGTAAGCTGCTTAAAGCCTGTCTGTATTTTAGTAGAAATGGCTTGTCTTGTCAGTAGTAATCTGATTGATTTCCACGTGGAGAAGATAGTCGATGCAAAAAGCTAAAGATGTTAGACAAATTTCGTGGTCCAATAAACATAAATTTGACAGATGGAACTTGCGTAGTGTTTTTTTCATAAGTAGGCATTCTTTTACTTTAAGTAAGCTGCTTAAAGCCTGTCTGTATTTTAGTAGAAATGGCTTGTCTTGTCAGTAGTAATCTGATTGATTTCCACGTGGAGAAGATAGTCGATGCAAAAAGCTAAAGATGTTAGACAAATTTCGTGGTCCAATAAACATAAATTTGACAGATGGAACTTGCTGGCACCGTATCTTTTTGGTCTTATGATTCAAAATAGATCAGGCATTTGTGTAGATGGTATCTTCAGACCAGCTACCTAGAACGGAATTGACAAATATAGTGAAATCCCATGAAGTGTTTACCAGCTGTAGTCAATGATATGGTTTTGATATTCTTGGATATTTGTGGATAGCACAGCCAGAAGGCAGAATTGCATGCAGCTAATCTAATACAACCTAAGCCACAGATCATATTGAATTATTCCAGTATCAAGCTCACAGCTTCAGCAGAGCTGCCCCATATTTTTCAGACATACCACTTATAAAGACTTTGGTGGTAAAGAACCGATCAGACCTCTAGGCATCCTCAAGAGGAGAGAAGCAAGGTTGGTGGTAGGCATAACGTACTTTCACTTAAAAGATTTGGTGATCTTTCCAGTATCTTCTTTAGATAGACTTACCTTTTATTGTAATAATAGTTCAGTGAGCTTCAAATTAAGCGAATTACTGCACATCTGACAAGTATGATCAAGCTGCTGATTACAATCCAAATTCTGTGATTACTTCTGTGGTTATTGGAACTGCTGTGCAAGGAAAGACTGTATGATTGGACTCCATCCTGAGATAACAAGTTGCCAGTACACAAAGATGAACAAAATTCAAGCTAAGCCGTTTGTACATACATTATTAAAAAAATGAGATAGATGTGAAGCTTAGTAAAGCCATGGATATTTAGATTTGCCAAGATGTGCAACAGTGCTTGCAAAACACTGCAGAATAGGTTAGTCTAAACTTACTGACATAATCTACCATTTCTCATAATATTAACTTTTAAGAGAATTCTGGTCAATACACCCTGAACATTTTCTAGAAAACAAAGATAATCTCTTCCAGACTGTCACTAAAACTGCACAAACAATTCATACTTTGAAAAAAAAAATCTATATTAAAATAATTGGCAAATTTGCATAAAATATTAATTATTTTAAAAGGGCATAATATACATATTTAATTATTGTAAAACCAACTTGAAATGCAAATTATTCTTCCTCTTAATTCATATTCATACCATTTTGTAATTTTATCATCTCTCTACTATGTCATAAAGCTCACTGTTGGCTGTTCAGAAAATTGATATAGCTGGAGCAAAACAACAATAGTGATGATATAAAGTATTTCTATTACATATTGTACTCCCACTCTACGGGTATGTCATATTTCTACAGATCCATTAGCTGATCTCAGGTAACATATATTTTTTTACTGCAAATTACACCCAAGGGGTCTTTTGTAATGCCCTCAAATTTTTATTTACAAGGGAAACAAGCAATCTCAGACTCTCTCAGAATCACACAAAACACCAGCATCCCACAAGTTACTCAGAAAACTGCATATTACCAGCAATAAGATAGCTGCAAATACTTTAACTTGACCACATTTATTCACAAAAAGAGCGAGCATCTGTCTCTCATATGAAAAAAAAAGCCACACTTGACACAAGATTGTTTGGTTAGAGGAGCATTCTTTGTTGCTAGAGTTTATGGTATCTTGGTTATATCTCATTCTGACACTTTAATTAGAAACTTTGACTTAATGCTTTTATCTTTTCTATTCTGCGATAAGTGCAAGTAGTCGTTCAGTCAAGGTTTCTAAAGGTACTCAGAGACTTCAAGATGCAGACAGTACTGTAGTAGGATTTACAAAAGCTCATAGAAACTAATCAGAAATTGAATAGCCAGGTGCTTTTAAAAATCTCACTAGGTGGATATTTGCATTTTTAGCAGCCCCCAAAACTGAACTGAGCTTTATAGACTCTGGAAGGAAAATAAGGATATTTATTTAATCTTTTAAATTCAATAAAATTTAATACCCCTTGAAACCTTATTTATTTTGTTGTTTATAAGTCTGATTCAGATTGCTTTGCTGTTTATGTAGCAGTGCAGCGAGGATCTTCACATGCATTAATGCAATTCAGTGCAATTTATTTTTCATAGTGGCTTTTATATCATTTACTCCCAAACCATCAATTTTCTGAATGATAGACCGTATGACATTGAACAATGCATAGTAAAGAAAATATGTTTTATTTTGGGAATAGACGATCTTTTGCATTTTGGGAGGAAAAGGTAGTTCAGGTGGGTTGACCCAGGCTGGATGCTCAGTGCCCACCAAAGCTGCTCTATCGCTCCCCTCCTCAGCTGGGCAGGGGAGAGAAAATACAACAAAAGTCTCGCAGGTCAAGATAAGGACAGGGCGAGATCATTCAGCAATGACTGTCATGGGCAAAACAGACTCAGCTTGGGGAAATGAATTTAATTTATTGCCAATCAAATCAGAGTAGGATAACGAGAAATAAAAAATAAGTCTTAGAACACCTTCCCCCCACCCTTCCCTTCTTTGCAGGCTTAACTGCACTCCTGATCTTCTCTCTTTTCTCCCCTTGAGTGGCGGAGGGGGACAGGGAATGGGGGTTGTGGTCAGTTCATCACACGTTGTCTCTGCCGCTCCTTCCCCCTCAGGGGGAGGACTCCTCACGCTCTGTCCCTGCTCCAGCAAGGTGTCCCTCCCACAGGACACAGTCCTCCATGAACTTCTCCAATGTGGGTCCTTCCCACAGGCTGCAGCTCTTCATGAATCCTTCCACAGGGTGCCGACCTTCAGGAACAGACGGCTCCAGCCTGGGTCTCCCACAGGGTCACAGGTCCTGCCAGTGAACCTGCTCCTGCCTGTGCTCCTCTCTCCACGGGGCCACAGGTCCCGCCAGGAGCCTGCTCCAGCATGGGCTTCCCACGGGGTCACAGCCTCCTTCGGGCATCCCCCTGCTCCGGCGTGGGGCCCTCCCCGGATGTGGGTGGAGATCTGCTCCCCCGTGGAGCTCCATGGCTGCAGGGGCACAGCCGGCCTCCCCGTGGGCTTCCCCAGGGGCTGCCGGGGAACCTCTGCCCTGGTGTCTTGAGCACCTCCTGCCCCTCCTGCTGCCCTGACCTGGGGATCTGCAGGGCTGTTTCCCTCACATATTCTCACTCCTCTCTTCAGCTGCTGTTGTGTAGGGGGTTTTCCCCTTCTTAACTCTGTTTCTCCAGAGGTGCTACCACCGTCACTGATGGGCTCAGCCTTGGTCAGCAGCGGGTCCATCTTGGAGCCAGCTGTCACTGGCTCTGTTGGACATAATGGAAACTTCTAGCAGCTTCTCACAGGAATCACCACTGCAGCCTCCCTGCTACCAAAACCTTGCCATGAAAGCCCAATACAGTAGTATACTGTATTTCTAGTGTCATAGGACAGTCTTTTGATGTTCCCAATACAAAGTGAAAAAAAGCAATAAAGAAATATGTAGTAAAATTAATATACGAAAACCATGTAATAGATTTGGTTGTATCAGTGCATATAACTGTAAAACTGAGATCAGGGAAGATTTTGCTGACCATTAAATTAAAATCTCCTGTTCTAAAAATGTAGTTTAGAAGTAGAAAAAATAAGTTTGGTGACTGGTGGAGGGGTAGTTTGCCTTTTTGTGGGCAGTTAAGTGAAATATCCTGGCAATATTAAAAGTAGGGCTGGTGGATGTATTTTTAAAAAAATTACCTCAGCTGGAAAATAATTTTTTGGGATCATATTATTAATGGGAAAATATCTTTCTGTGAAGAGGTTCTTATGGGTAAGGGTGAACTGTTGGTGAATATGAAAGAGAGAAATGCCTCAAGATTTCAAATAAAGTCCTGGAAAGCAGTGATGGAGTTTCAAATCCCCTAGTACAGTCAGCATGGTGTGTTCTACATTGACTATCTGATTACGGGACTATTGAATGTAGTAGGAGGATTTTCTCTCAGTCCGTTCTGTTGACTTGTTCCATTCTACGTAGGATATCCACTATTCCTTTGGATCAGATTACTGTAATTAATACAGATTTGAAAGAATCCAGCAGAGAAAGATCTTGCACTAGAAAATATCACACCTACTAATAGTGCGCTTAACCATTTAGTAGTAGGAGATTCCCTTTCAGTTTTTTAGTGAAAAACAGAAAGCTGGTGAGTTTTGGTTTTCTTTTTTTTTTTTTTCTTTTGTAGTTTTGATCAGAGTTGTGAGAGATTTTAATAACACTTTATTTCAATGAAGTAGAAATGTTATCTTCTGAAAGCTCACATTAACAGCCCCTTAATTCCCAAAAACATTCACCTAGTCTCAAAAAAAAAAAAGGCTATTAGGAGGCATTTAATTTATTATTAACTTTGTAGTCACTGATATTTTGTGTAATTTGAAATTGCACTTTCAGGGTTTCAAGAGCTGGAAGATCTAGAGACCAATAGGAATAATTTCACTTCTCTTTGCTGCTTTGTTTCTATCTCAGATGAGAATTTCTGAGTGTTGTTTCTTCTCCTAAAATCAGAGAGAGAAGATAAATGGAAACATACTTCTCTTCAGACAAATGGGGAAACCTGGTACAAGTATCCAAAAGTAAAATGTTTGCCTGGCTCCATCTGTTACAAGACTAGATATGCTTAACTCTTTAGGTACTCAAGAAATAAAAAGAAATGGTAACTTTATTTCTCATGGGCAGATGTGTTTATTCTTAAAAGAAAAATGAAAAACTGCCTTTAGAAAGCTGTCAAAATGTTACCTTCCCAGTGAGAATTTTGACCACGTAGTTCCTGAGGTTCACAGGTGTCAAATTGTATTTGTCTGCTTTCCAAGACTGCTAAAGAAATCATTGCTCTAGACTGATCAACTGCTGAGAAGACTTCAGAAATGGAATAAAACTTGTTAATTGCAGCTGAAACTTGACACAGATGCCTCCATGACAGTGTGGCTTCTAAATTTTGCTAAGTCTGTCTAGGCCTGTATTTAACTTGTGGGATTAAATCCAATACTCTGTGTTCACAGCCCGCGATATTATTATCTTCCACTTATTCTAATGTCCGTTTGAGATCCAAATGGCTGATCAGAAAAAACAGATACAGATAACTGTCATAAAACAGGCACTCTGATAACACACATCTTGAAGTTTGATGGGATGATACTGCTGACAGGAGGGGTTAAGGGAATCTTAGCAGTTAATTAGTGGATAAGGTTTAAAATCTTGTTAGCTATTGCGTAAAGTAACTAAAGCAGGAGGTATGTAGTTCCTTACAAAGACAGTTCCTGATAAACTGACAGGAGTGAGAAGACTTGTGGCTCCTCACAAGGACGGTCCCTGATAAGAACCAAGAGAGTGCCTCAAGAACCGGCTGAAACTGACCTTGTGGTTTGGATGAAAACCAAAGAGCAACTGAGTCTGCGTAAGAACAAGGGGTTACTACTGGTGACGAAGAGGAGCCACCGGCCTTCATCCTCACGACCCTCAACGACCACCACCAGAAAGCACTGCGCAAGCGCAGATGGGAGGAGTTCATGGAAATAACGTCTTGGAACTCATTTCAATACGAAGCGGGGACAGATCATGCATATGTAGATAGACATATTGCGAAACTTTATGTATATGCAACACTTTGCTGTATATATTTGAAGTAAGTGCCGCGTTGGGGCGCGCACGGTTTTTGGTGGGACTACCCCCCCGTGCTGCCCAGCGCTGAATAAACATACCTACTTTACAATCTTACAGATTGTGGAGTCTGTTTTCCGCACGTCACTGCCTCCACTGATTGAAGGTGTACATTATTACAGATATAAGGAAAAACTTCCACAAGAGCAGACCAAAAGTGGAGCAGTTTGACCAGAGTGCAGGTTGTACAGCCTCTATCCTTGGAGGTTTCCAAGATCCAACTGGATAAAGCCCTGAGCACCCTAGCCTGACCCTATAGTTATCCCTACTTTGGGAAGGGGTTGTGCTTGGAGACCTCTTGACGTTCCTTCCAGCCTGAATTATCCTATAACCTTTGCAATGGTGCAAATTTCTCCATTGATGTTGGGTGCCCAGCATTTTGGTCTTGTTGCACAGACACCCACATACAGGTTGTTTAAAAAGTTTATAATTCATGGGATTTTGAATGGGGTAATGCTCAGTACCTTAAATCAGTCTACTACCTCATCTATGCAGAGACGAGGTGGGGAATTACCAGTAGTGCACAGTGTGGGTATGCACAGTGTCACAAACCTTAAAAACTGGCTGTACTACAGTTGTAATTTTTAAAAACTCTTGGCTTTCATCCTTATGTCACAATTATAAATTCCATGTATGTTGCTTCAATCTTTGCAAACAATACATCTTTTATCTTCAGGTAGCTAGGATATGTACTTTAGTAATGTATCTTAGAATTGAAAGCATACATACTTTCAGGAG
The DNA here is from genome assembly GCF_000687285.1 of Phaethon lepturus. Classification (NCBI taxonomy): domain Eukaryota; kingdom Metazoa; phylum Chordata; class Aves; order Phaethontiformes; family Phaethontidae; genus Phaethon; species Phaethon lepturus. The sequence goes on from NW_010528236.1 coordinate 43,807, forward strand.
AGAACACTGCAATGCAACACATTTAAGCTTGAAAGTATGCAGCCGTTTACCTCCTCTGTAACACAAGTATAATGAGTATTTACTCTACTCTTTCCATATGGAATGCTGCATCCATCATAAGCAGTCTTTATCTGAGAAAACCCTCTTCACTTCACCCACTAAGAAGAAAGTTCTTTGGAGATATTTTAATATTTTTATTCATATATAACAGATCCAGGGTATTATATATATTCAAAGTGAGTTAGTGATATTTAGCAGAAAAAAAAACATATCAAGATGATCAAGGAGATAAGAGTCTCAATCTTGTTCCACAAAGACCATAGTTTTGTCTTTCTCTGTGTCCACTCTCGGAAACAGAGAACTGGAAGAACAGACTATGGCATAGATTACGTTTGACCTGACTGGCACGAAGAAAGCTGCAATTAGGAAAATGCATTCTAACCCATTTTTAGATCAGCATGTAATACACATTCTTTTACGAGGAAGATTAAAACATCATTTTTTTATTAATTTCTAAATTAGATGGATAAAATGCAGTCTTTTGCATAACCTTTGGGATATGTATAGTCTTTCAGATTATGGACTTTCCAGGTATCAGATGTAGATAAAAAGAGGCTAACCAAATGCATTTTTAAGCTTATTTCTTCCTTTTAAATAATTAAATATAGGGTGTGAGGGTGGTTGTAGAAAATATTGTATGCTTGCACAGTAAAAACAGTTTAGTAATACTCTTCATTACTAATATTGCATCAAACCCAAATCCTAACAGTCATTTTAGTCACAGCCCTTTATATTATTAAAATAATAGATTTTTGAAATCTTTCATAAGATTTCACATAAATGTTCACATAAATGTTCACACGTGAACATTTTCTTATTTTAAATTTCCAAGTCATGTAATTTATACTGCTATTTCTGAACTATTTCTGTTGGTGTACATCTTATATCTTATTTAATACAATGTACTCTATTGGATAACATTACACCTACATTACTCATATTACAATACCACCCTCACACTGGATGGATTTATTCCTCAAGCTTTATGTATGTGTGTGTGAGCCATTCACCCTTGACTCTTATTATAGCAGTAGAAAGAAGTCAGCACTTTTAGGGTGCCAGTCATCTTGATCTCTTTTCAATGATTACTTTAGTGTGAGATGAATTACACCCAAAAAGTACACATTTGTCCAGTTCATTTTAAGTATGCAAAAGGTCACTGGCTCAGATGTAGATGTTTTCACTGTAAATGTTTATATTTGAGTAGATGTATCATCCACCAAGCCCCAGCTGTACTTATATAAATCATTTCCAAGAATCAGGAGGCATACTTGCATTCCAGTTATATCTGCTTGTCATTCAAAGTAAAAAGTGTATAAATTACCTATAGATAAGTAATACAATGAAATAAGTATAACTCCTACTAATTATCAAATAAAGTTCAAGCAAATTTTTTTGTCCTGCAATATAGCATGCATTTATTTAATTATGAAATTAATGTAATGCTTAAAGTGCTTATTTCTTTCCAGTAGAGGAAGCTTAGGAATATATAGGACATCTACTCTCTCCAGCGACATGATTAATTAGATTAATTCCAACCATAATGCTGCATGTATCCTGCAAAACCCTTCTTGATACTTGATTCCAGTTCATTTTTACTTCATTATTAACAAACATTTTACAAAAACAATTGTCTTGTATTATTTTCATTAGTCATATCAATCTTTTTATTCCTATATGGAAATATCCTAGAAATATCTATTTCACTTTTATGAGCAAGATCAATAGTTTATACAGGAAGGTTTATGTCAACTTTAGCAATGAAAAGAAAATTAATTAATTTCTGTTTGAATGCATCCATTAACATGATGGCTGAAATCTTGGATGAAACAATACTTTAAGGAGGTGTCAAACTCAAAGTGACAAAGATGTTAGGATGATAGGTGCAGTAGATCATATACCAGTCTTTTTTTTTTCTCTCTTTGACAAGAGCTAGTTAACATTTCCATCAGCTAGGAATTAGGAACTTTGAGGACCATTGACCAGCAACAGCACTAGCCATTGACCTTACCAATACTGCAGCTAAATTTCTGAAGCTCTCTGCCTATAAAACATCTCAGTCAGCTCTGCAACAAATGTCAGTCTCCATCTCTGCACTGAAAATAGACTGTAAGGGAAAGGATTCATTGCATCCAACATTATATTTGAACTGGTCACTACCTAAAATGGTATGTATTTTGCTCTCTTAAAATATACAATTTAAAAAAACCCCAAAAACCAATAAAACAACCAAAACTTAAGCACTGGACAACAAGTGGAATTTTATTTCATATATACCAGATTTCTTAGAGCAGTAAGCTTTGACAGCAAGCTGTAGTCTTTAGGTTTTGTGGTAACAGAGGAAACTTTAGGTCTGAGGCCTGCTGTGAAATGGGTGTTGTGGATGTAATGTGGTCTGATAGTTCTGCTGGGTAGAGACGAGAATTTTCTGAATTTTAACAGAAAATTCCTCTCTTGAATTCAGGTCTATTTGTAGATTAAAGCCTCAAATAAATAAAATGTCGTATGACCATTGGTATTTCTTCTGACTCAGTAATACAATAGTCTGAGGTGTTATTCAGAGAACAAGTATTAAGATCAGAGACTCCCTGGGTGAAGCTGTCTCCAAGCTCCCTCTGCAAAGAAGGGTCACTGCTCACTTGCCTTCGGTCACTCCATGAACCTCTGGGGTGGTGGAGCATGTGCCCGGAGCTGACAGGGTGGGGACAAGGGGAGACAACAGCTCATCTTGTCACTCGCTGTGCTCGTTAGCACCTTCTGCAGCCCTGCGGAAGCGGGTATGGAAATTACAGAAGTGCCCAGAGAAACAAGCTACATTTTAGTTCAGATAATGCATTCAGCAAGCCATGTGTCTTGTGGCACCTGACAGATCTGAAGATAGGAATGGAAAGTGCCTCCAGGCACCCTGTGGATTGGTTCATAAAAGGAACCTTTGTAATACAGGGGAAAATCTTTCTGATAACAAGACTGTACTTTGGGCATGATTACCTGTATAGGAAAATACTGTGGCATGATACTTGCGTGGGATTTTTCAGTGGGATTGAATTCCATTTCAAGGTGAATAATACAACTTTTTTTCTTGTTTTAGAAATTACAGACCAAAAGATTACTACCACTGCGTGAACAGAACGAAAAAGTATGAGACAAGATAAAAAATACATTTCAGGAGCATGTCTTCCTGCTACAGAGGGATGAAATATTGGTATGGATATAGCTGGTATTGCGCTTCCTGCCATTACAGAGGAAGTTTATACATCGGGGATTTTTCAAGGACAAATAGCAAGAACATGTAAATAAAATATAACTTATTCACTTTTATACTGTTTTTTCCTTGGTAGGTCCTGTCTTTTGCTTCAACAAAGTGACAGGCCATCACACAAGAAATTTATATTTTTCAGGGTGTCATTTGTTTCTTCTTTCATATCTGATATGTCATTTTAAATGGTGGAAACCTTTTTCTTCGTTATTGATCTCAAAGATTTTTTTTGGAAGTAAAGAGATCTGTAACAAAACATGCTAGAAGGGCCTGTGCCACAGCAGTCTTTTCTGCACTCTTCTCTTGCTCTGGAAAGAGAGGACAGTGAGAAAATGGCTACAGGCAAAACAACCATGTTGTGAAGGATTGTAAGAAAGCTGAATTCTGCAAGTTCCTATGATCCTAAAGTGATTTCCTGGCAAGTGAGGGGCACCAGACTTCCCAATACCTGCTGAAAAATTGAAGAAATCTCTCTCTGTTCTTCCCTCCCATCCTGGCTGCTGCCAGCGTGGTGGCACGGGCTCTTCCCTAGCGTGTGCTTGCCTGGCAGGAGCGGTGTTTGTGTGCTGCGACCGGGAGGGATGGCTTTCCCTGCCTGCATGCGTGATGCTCAGAGCCGCCCAGGCAGCGGTGGAGGGGAAATGGCCTGAGCCAGCTCAGTTTCAGGGCTGACTGGAGGGTCCTCAGTAACAGCAGCAAAAGCTGACACGTCCAAGCAGCCGCAGAGGCTGGGGAGGTGTTTGTCTGAGATCTGAGGAAGACAGTTTTCTTCTCGCTTAATTCACATTTAGACAATTATCCTCCCAAATGGAAGGAGTGAAAAGTACATTTTGAAATCAAAGCTTGACCTTTGCAGTGGTGATGACATTTGCCAAGGGGAAGATGTCTTTTTCTTAACGTGTGAGTATTTTTCAAGCCCTGATTACAGTGTACTTAATATTGTCCATAGTTTGTAGGAGAGAGAGAAAGGAAGGGGGAAGCAAGTATGCTTTTAAACATGCACACAAATTTGAACACTAGTGCTGCATCTATAGCTGGATTTAGGAATTAAAACTGGAGAAGCTCTCTCAAGTCATTAAGATTAAATCTCCTCCTGTCACACACATTTTACTTTGCATTAGCACAGTAGCATCTTGCTTACAAATAAGCAGTAGCACATTCATATGCAGTAACTCTCTCTGTTGATCAGAGACGTATATTATACATTCTTCTCATCACGTATCTATTGACTAATGGAGATGCACTGTGTTGTAGAACCTTATTAAAGGTTTATTTTTCAAATAAAATTATTATTCATTAGACATCCAAATCGACAGAAAAGTATCAAATAAATAAAGACACGCCCATGAAAAAATAATTTCTTCAGATTATGTAAACAGATGTAAGTCCATCAAAGCCAAAGGGTCTAAGCTGATATTCACCAATGTACACCTCAAACAATTTTAAAATTCTAGAATTTTAGTTAAAACCTGACCATTGCCAATTCCTTTGGTTTTCATTCTGCTGTCTTCATAATGATATGTGATAGTACCTTGTATGAAATACATTTTCCATTTATCCTGTTGCTTAGAAGTACCATACTTAAACTGGACTCCTTCTCATGCTTACTGTCTTAATTTTCCTCTTGTCCTCTCTGTTCATACATTCTTGGTGGCCAGCTGCAATAGTTCCACATGTGTCACCTCAGACTAAGCTGCTAAATTTCTCTGTGGCTATGATTGGTCACAGACCTTGTCGTACTATGTTATTCTTATTCATCATTACATCCAGGTTCAATTGTGCAGATGAGTGTTGGCCAACAGGTAGCAGCACTAGTGAAAGAGATTAGCTGGTAGTGTTTAGTTATATATATGAACAAACAGCATCTAAGTCTGACAAAAGTTGAGCTCCACCAGTTTCATTTGTTTTAGGATTCAGTCAAAGAGAAGGAATTCATTGCTCTGGTGTCAGATTTCCTCAGCTGCATGTCATGCACAGGCAGCTGTGATTGGCCCATTTGGTCACCAGTGCTTTCAGCACACTTCCCATTAAAGGCTGAGCTCCTGGCCCATCCATGGAAGTACAATACAGTTGTTTTCCTGTTTGTTTTGAATAATGTCCAGAGCATCATGTTGAGCAACTGTTCCTTTGTTCTGATAAAGCTTGTGCAAAAACTCACAGCTTTGATACTGTTTTCTCTTGTACCTAATATATGGTTGGTAACCATGGAAAAACAAAAAATGTTATTGATATTAATGCATTTCATAAGATTCTTAATGTTTATTTGAGGCAATCTCCTGACTATCTAACTTCCAGCTATTCAAAATCTCCACTCCTATTCAACCATACTGCTAAAAGTTACAGTTTGATAATGTTTGTCTTAATGTATTCTCATTTGTCCTTGCAACTGTTAGTGGGATTGAATTTATCCATCCAAGCTAAGTATTTTCTCTGACCCAGCTGCATTGCTGCAGCTTCAGTGGTGGCACTGTGATGGGAATAAGGGATCAACAACTAAGCTATTATGTTGCTGAATTAAGGGTATATGGAAACAGCTTCAGTTCCCCAAATAATGAGCAAAGACAGAGAGGAAGCTTTGAATGTCTTCAGAATGGGTGCTTCAATTTTAGTTAGGAGTTAAAGTATGTCACTTGGGGAGACAGGATCTTTCTTTGGAAACTTAAAGGCACCGTATTTCATCCTTGACTATATGTAAGTACTGTGGATGCTTCCCTGAGAAGGACAGCTTTGCTGTGTTCTTAAAATTTCAGTGCAGGTGGATGGATCCCAACTTTGCTTCTTTCTATTATTAAAGTCCTGTCCTCTCTGCAGTCTCTCAAACTGTCTGAAAAGAATCACAGCTGAATGAAAGCAGCTACTAAACTGGAAAGTCTAAGCAAAGCTTGTCTGTGGAAGGAAGCAAAGATCCATCCAATTATCATCCTGAATTGTGAAAGTGCTGGAAAATCTCAGAACTCTGATTTGCCCCTTCTGAATAATAAAAGATTGGTTGTGGCCACATTTCCCTGAGGCTTTCTATAGTAAAGAAAGCTCCTGGAGGAGCAAACATACACATCATAATAGTTCCTTGTTTCATTACATAGCATTGTTCCAGTTATTTAAACAGGATATTTTGCAAAGTGTTAATGTTCTAGCATCCATTACCTCTCCACTTGCTGTAAGAGAATACAGAAGTAGTATACGCCCTATTCTTCATCTTTGTGCTCAAGATCTGCTTCTGGTTAGAGTACAGTGCAGAGATCCAAATCCACTATCCTTGACTTCATCATTTCTTAATGTTTGTGTCTTGCCTTCTCATTCTAATTGATTAAGCATCAGTAACTGTCCAGCATTTTGGTATTTGAATGTCTCTCTCTCCTAACACAAAATTACTGACACATTTTTGTTTACAACCTTCCTTGAAAAAAGAATCGTATGAATAGAATATCCATATGTACTTTTCCATATTCTAGATGAGTTCCAGCTGGTAAAACACACATAAATATGATGAAAGCTGAAATAACATGCAAATATTAATTCTTGTATTTAGACACTCTTGTGAAACAAAATGTATGAATATGCATATGACATAATTTACTATTTATCATTACTCTTACAGTCAGAGCTCCTTCTATAGAATCACTTCCATGCTTCCCTGTTTAGCAGTTTATGGATGCTAATTAAAAAAATGAGGTGAATAAGAAAGTAAACCAAGCTGAATATTAAAATAAAACAAGTAAAAATCCTTTTTTACACAGAGAGATGTATTATTTTTTTTTTACTCTTTCTGCTGTTTTTTGCGGGGATAGAGTTACTTTTCTTCATAGTAGCTAGTATGAGGCTATGTTCTGGATTTGTGCTGAAAATACTGTTGAAAATAATGGAATGTTTTCATTATTGCTGAAGCAGTGCTTACACATAGCCAAGGCCTTTTCTGCTTCTCACACCACCCCACCAGTGAGTAGGCTGGGGGTGCACAAGATGTTGGCAGGGGATACAGCCGGGACAGCTGACCCCAACTGTCAAATGACCAAAGGGATATTCCATACCATATGACATCATGCTCGGTATATAAAGCTGGGACAAAGAAGAAGGAACAGGGAATGTTCAGAGTGATGGTGTTTGTCTTCCCTAGTAACCATTGCGCATGATGGAGCCCTGCTTCACTGGAGATGGCTGAACACCTGCCTGCCCATGGGGAGTGGTGAATGAATTCCTTGTTTTGCTCAGCTTGCATGCACAGCTTTTCCTTTCCCTATTAAATTGACTTTATCTCAACCCATGAGTTTTCTCACTTTTACTCTTCAGATTCTCTCCCCCATCCCACCATGGGGGAGTGAGCGAGCAACTGTGTTGTTTTTAGTTGTTGGTTGGGGTTAAACCACGACACTCTTCCATAAGAAAAGATATAAAATCTATTACTTCAGGAACTTAAAATAGACATCCCACAATGATAGGAAAAGCATTGCAAGGAAAAAAAATCCTTTTTTTGAAAGGACTTGATAAGGCTGGAGAGAGTCTTTTCTTTCCCCATTTATATTGCTTATTATTTCCCTCCTACAGACAGTGAGATGAAGGAAAAGTTATGTAAAGCTCCCAGTAATTAAGTTGTCTTGAACTGATGAGCTAGTACATCAAAAGATAAAATTACCACGAACTATAATGCATTCCACTCCCAAGTACATTCATTATATATGTAATGCAGAGCAAAAATGCTGTTAAATTAAAACAGGTTTGCTTGAATAAATTTAATGAGTGTGCACACAGTATGTTATTTCTTATTTTCAGAACTTTCATGTCTGACTCTGTAGACACTTATTTTTTGTTTTTAGGGTCTTTTTTCCTTTAAGTGTCCAAAATAATTTCCAGCTTTTGATGTTGCATTTATGAAGAATGGCCACTAGAGTGCTGCAGGTACCCATTGAAGATGCAGTTGTGTACATTTCCCATCAGTATTTCTGTTTCAGATGTACTTTTAATATATGTGTCATATGTATGTTTTTTAAAAATTAGATCTTATATATACTATATACCTAACATATGTCTGTTATAACATCATTGCTATAACTATAATGTGTGTGCTTGTATAACTGATTAGGTATCCTCAGGTCTACTGTCTATTTCTGAATTAGTAACAGAAGATACAGACAAAACTTGTTTCTGAAATGTGCTAATATGAAACTCATCGTAGAGATCCCAGTCCTTACTCAAAGTTTTGGCCAAATCTGTCAAGCAGAACCAGTCCAATAAGGAGTCACAGTTTTCTGTGCCAAAAGGGATATACTCACATTCCCTGAGATAAGCCCTGGATCCAGTAAGAGCTGCTAACCCCTGACTTAGCACCGTACTTGTTCCTCCCTGCCAGTGATTAGTCCCTTTTATGGCAGCAGTTGTAAGAGTAGTAGCCTGACCGGGAGATAGGATACAAACCCTTTGCTAGAGCCTATTAAGTGTTGAGGAGAAGCCAAGTGCCATCTCATGTTTCTGTGATTTCAAGGTTGACCTTGGCTCTGTCTAGTACAGCAAAAACCCCTTGGTCAGACTCCTTCATAGCCACAAGTCAGAGGATGGGACTGAAGTAAAAAAAAAACAAAAAAAAAAAACCAGCAAAAGCAGTTTGAGATACTACAGTTCTGAGGCTGACTGGTTTAACTCATTCTAAAAGAGCTATAAAAATATCATTTTAAAGCTACATGAAGACAAGGCCAAAATATTACTTAAAGGTTAGAAAAGGAAAGATTAAAGTCGGGAATTTTTGTCAGAAGGAAACTGATACTGGAGTGAAGATGAAAACTGAGCACTTCTCGCCTGTTCTGAGGAGTCTGTCAGGAAACAGCATGGGAAAGGGAGAGATTGCTGGGACAAATAGATTAAGAAACACAATAACAGTTAAAGAATTGGACAAGCTGGCATTGCAAAGCACTGTTACAAGAGAAAGCTTAAAAAAATCCTTGTAAGACCCTGAAAGATGAGGAGGACTGAGGTCACTGTAACTATGACAACCAGCAAAATGGACAGAGGAAAAGAACAGGCAAAGAAAACAGAAACCAGAATCATTTGACACACACACATGCTCTTTCTGATCACTCAGGGGAAAAGGAGAGTGGAAAGAAGGAGAAAAAGCATTTCAGTGATAAGTGGAGAAGGGCAGCGTTTCTTTTGCCTTCCTCCTTTGGTTTGTATTAAATTCCTTTCCATTTCACACTCTCCATCCTAAATTTACTCTGCTGTAAAGTTAATGAAGGATGTGGTTTTAAAGTGTTTGATGTTTAATATATCTTTTAAATGTCATCACGTGCCAGGAATTTCTAATCATATTACAAAGTCTTTTATCAACCTTACAGTCTTCTTTTTCCACTTTAATACTGATGTTGTATGGAAACTCAAAGACCAAACATGGAAATTTCTGAAAATTCACAAGATGTCAAGCTATCTCAAACACACAGATTAATAAGGATTTACCTAATCACCGGTGTGGAATTAATCCATTGAAATCTATGAGAAGACGTTGGCTCAGAAAATATAATGAGTATGCCAAATTCTTCTTTCATTCAAGTGTATGCCAACTCATTGACTGATGTCAGACTATCAATTTATCCACTCAAGAGATTTGTATTTTAAGCGGTTTCATGTTTTAGGGCACAATATACTCATCAGTGATTGTGGTGAGGCAGGAGAAAGTGAAATAGAAATGCTCTATGTCCTAAGGAGGGAGAAGTTGGAATCTATGACCTTGATCTTGGCATAGAGACAGGGAGATCTTTATGGCCACATGAACACCTGTGAACTCAGAGATGTATTATCTGGGCAAAACACCCTTGGTCTGTGGAGTACTATGACTGGATGTAGCTCAAAAGGGCCCAGCAGCCTTGTTGCCACAAGGCTGTTGTGTTCTACACAGTGTGGCACACCAAAGTGTTAAATGTTTCTGGTTTAGGTTTGCTAGGAAAAATTCTTAGCAGAAGGCACTGTCAGGCTATTACAAAATGAGAGTACTTCATAATTTTTAGGAAGCATGGTAGTTGTTCAAGCACAGTAGAGGTTTTAACTTTTGAAAAGTTTACATTGGTGCCAATAGGTACTCAATGACTTAGCTTCACAGAAGTTTTCTTCTGGGACTTGGCAAAGTTTGATCCTCAGCAATTCACAAAAAGCATTTTTCTGTTCTAAGACTTCATAAAACAACAATATATGGCTTTGCTCAACTACAGCTTTAAGTGCCTATTTGATCTCTTTCAGGACAATGAGTATTGAGATAAATCTATCAGTCAAACTTTTCCAGTATTTGTGCTAAGCTTCTGCTCAGAGGAAAGTGGTGTGTTTACCTTACTTTGCTGTATCTGTTAGTAGAAGTGGAGTTAACTTTGATTTCTACTTTACCTTTTTTACAGATAAAGGAAAGTCCAGAATTTGAAGAGGTGGTAACTAGGCAAAGAACTAGTCCTAAGCCTAGGTTATATGCTTTGGAATCAGTGTACTGATAAGATAATTTTTTAAAATTTTATTAGACACTGACTTCCATGAAAAAGAGTGACAACCTCTTGTCTATATGCATTTAGGACTCTATGTATATCCCTCTGAATAACATAAGCACTCCATCTGTTGCGTTTCACAACACCAGAAGGGATGGTTTGTTCAGAATAAAAAAGTTATTTTTTCCTTTAATCTAGGGCTAGTTGAAAGTCCAGGCACTCTGTAAATTCCTCTCTAATTACCCCAAGTGGCTTAAATTGTCTGACATTTTACACATAGCTGAATTTCCCTCCAGGTGCAGTAGTAGGCAATTGCTGAAGGATTTCTAAGCAAACTGTTTTGCCATACTTAAGAGACCATTTCGTGGAGAGGGAGAAGGAACAAGAACGAAGGATCAGGAAAAGTATATTGAGAATTTCTTGGTGATCAAAAACAAAGGGCAGACAACGCTTTAGGGTCAAAGTTGGTTTTGTTATCATTCATATTCAGCTGTATATATCCATATACATGGATAATTCTCAAAATTGGTTCTATTCTAAACATCTCCCTGCATGCCAAGATTTTAATTGACATGTTTCTTCAGCAGG
>NW_010528236.1:55192-60044 GCF_000687285.1 Phaethon lepturus
AGATAAAACAGATTTTCCTTTTCCCCTTACATGTCTCTGTTATCTTTTTTTTTATTCTCAGTAGAACTCCTGAGACTGTAATACAAATATTTTTCATATCTATTTAGAACAGTGATGCAAAGACTATTGTTACTCCTCCTTTTGACCATATCACCTCTTAGTATATTGCTTCACTCATTCTTTCTTTTTTTATAATGTAAAATATAAGAGGCTTTTTCATTTTCAGGGTCTTCCATGATCTCTTCTGTCCTATCTATCATTTCATATTCACCATGAAGATGTCAGTCCTGTCCCTGAGTCTCTCACCCATCTCATTTTTCAAACAGTTTTCCTTCAAAATATCTTCCTTCCTCCTTCCCCAGTGTTTCAGATGAACTCCCTGACAATGCCTACAATAAAACTTCGCTGATCTCCTTTGAAAGTCCCTTAAGCTTCTCTTTTTTTGACCTAATGCCTGCAGGATTTTCGCAGTGGCAAACCTATGCAAAGTTCTGAAGTTTCTTAGCTTCTGAAATTTTCATTCTGTCTGTCTCTGTACAGTATTCCTTATGTTCAAATTCATAATTACTGATCTGTGGGGCAAGGATTGTCTCTTTGTTCGGTGTTTGTGCTAGGCTTAGGATGATGCAGTCCTGGATGCAATGTTGATCTGTGACTAGTAAAACAAAAAAAGTAGAAAAACATCTTTGAAAAAAGAGCTGGTTATGTTCTCTGCCAAAAAAACATAATTTTCTGAGACTCAAAATGTACAATAATTTGTCAAGTTACAATTGGTTACATTGAGAGTGGAAAATGTGCCATCATGTCCCAGATTCACTTACTTTAGCTTGTGTGAGTGCACACACCTGTTGAACAGCCATTCCGAAATGCCCAAGTAAATAACTACTTCAGCAAAAGTAAAGTCTCCAGTTATATTTAAAAAAAAATGTATTGCTAGATTTCAGAGTTGTGTGGTCTAGAAATTGTGCGAGAGATATGACAGTTCATTACTACAATAACATCAATTTTAATAGGAGATTTTGGAAACTGCAGAGGAAACAAGGGCTCTATAGAGCAGTCAATTAAATCTCTATTTGTGATACAGTAATCTCAAAGAAGTCCTGTTGGGTCTGCTGATGACTGCATAGTGTTGGAAAGACTTCAGTTCTCAGTAGTATTTGCTGGATCAGAATATGTTATTTTTCTGAGAAGTTGAAAAAGATCTAGGTATATTCTATTTTTGTTGCACAGGTGCCCTCACATAGTATGAAATATGAATTTTGTAAGATGATCAATATGTAAATAAGACATCAGATCACTAATTGGGACATCCTGAAAAAAAACTAAGGACAGATAGTAAAGGAACCACTAAATGGGAAGTCAGCTACAGGAATTCAGTAACCATTGAATATCTGTAGATGTTAACAAAAGTGATGACTTTTTTTAAGTGTTTTGTTCAAAAAGGATAAAAACAGGTTAAAATATATTTGCATCACAAATCCAGTAAAAAAACCAAAGAAGTATAATCACATTGTACTATAAACAAAGGTAGTATTTCTGTCTGAATGTGCACATACACTCTAATCTATTCTTGCAATCAAATCTATGAAATGACTCATTATTATGTTCTACATTGTCTAACATTATATTAATGAGGATTTAGTTTTAGCCCATTGCCATTAAAAACAGAGCCAACTTTTTGCAGAAGAGATGTTTGATCCTGTAAATACTTCATTCATGCACAGCCCTCTGAATTCCAGAGTTCAGGACCAGACTAAAATACATTTTTTTAAAACTGTAGACAAACATAATAAAAAAAAAAACTAATTAAAAGATAAGTAAGCCACAAACTTTCTTTTGAGGTGATAGTAATTAACACAGAAATACAGTTGAAATCATCTTCTCAATATAGGCCTAATTTTAGCAGCTCATACTCTAATTTTAGCAGCTCATACTCTTAAAACTTCATTAAAATCCCTCTTGTTAAGGCCTCATAATATTTCCAGTTGTGTTTTCCTGTGAAGCTTAGTAAAAAACAATGGAGGAATTCCACAGTAATAATGTTGAATTTAAATAAAATATGGCTTTGAATACACAACTGTAACCAAGCCAATTAAATGTGTGTTGTCTCAGTCACAGATTTCATATTTAGGATTTACAGTGATGAGACTGAGTGAGAGTTTCTTGACTGAATGTAAATTAGTCTTGGTCCTTCCCGTCTTTCAGCATGTGTCTAAACTATGGTGAAGGAATTACTTCAGCAGGGTGCTGTGATATACAAACTTATGCTGGCCTAAGACCAGTCGTCTTGAGTACTGGTAGGTCTCTGTACCCACCAGAGAAAATGCATGTAGAGCCAGTGGTTCCTACAACCGTGTCATATGCCAGGTCTGAGACAGGGCGAATGCGTATTGCTCTCTCCTTCTCCAACGTGCTTCTGGGCTTCATGTTCAATGACAGCAAACTGAAATGTGTGTGGTTCCTGGCTGAGCTAGCAAACAGTATGGAGTTCTGCTGAGGTTTGGAAAGGCACTCCCACTTTTTACGTGTAGACAGACTTGATTATTCTATTATTTCATGCTATTGCATCAATATAATGGAGCAAGAAATCAGTCTCCCGATCACTAAATTAGAATGAACAACTTTTTATACTTAAAAAATCAGCACAATAGAGCTTGAGTAAATATGATATATTCATACTTTGAACAATAATGATTGAACAATAATGATAACAGCTACAAAAAGCTAAGGAACTGCTTACATATAAACCTCAGTTTGGACAAGACCTCTTGGAAAAGAGGAGAGCCGGGACTTGGTTCAGCATAGCGTTTAATCACATGTGTAACATTTAATGTTAACCTCATGCATAAATATTTTGTGGTTTGGGGATGTAAATGGGAAACCCCAAATAAATAGATGAAATATTTTTCTTTCACATTTCTCTTTTCTATTTACAAACACGTTAAGTAGCCCTTCGTTCTGGAGTAGAATATTTTGACAAAGTCTGTCTAACTAAGCAAATAGAAACAAGGGGTTTCGACTACTTCGTGTAGAAGTGGAGGCACTGCATGGCTTGTTTGAAGGTAATCACCCTCACAGAGGACTTGATTGTTCACAAAGAAATCCTCTGCCTGTGTTTATTTTTTTTTATTATTTATTTATTCTGGATATCTGAGAGGTTCTCTAGGGTCACCAGACAAGTCTTTTTCATCACCCTCACAGAGGACTTGACTGTTCACAAAGAAATCCTCTGCCTGTGTTTGTTTTTTTTTTTTATTTATTTATTCTGGATATCTGAGAGCTTCTCTAGGGTCACCAGACAAGTCTTTTTCATTGGCTTGTTGGGAGATGTGACCTCCTCCCTCGAGAAGGGTGTCCAGCAGAGTCAGGAAAGCAACTTCATGCCACTGCTGCCTGCTTAGTAGGTCCAGCTAGAAGGATGCCTTGGGAACAAAGAAGGGCAGAAAGGTGCCAGAAAGGAGAGCAGCTGCCAATGTCAGCAGGGCATCTCTAAGCCTCTAAACTGTGGTGAGAAGCACACCCCACAGGGGATGAGAAGATCTGTGTGCTGTCTCTGAGCCCACACCAGAGCAGGGATGATTATGGCTCTCAGCCTCATAAATACATTGCCACACACTTCACTAATGTGCAAATGCAGCGAAGGGTGGCCAAATATGCTCAGAAAATACCAGCGAGGAGATAAAAACAAGTCTGAATTAGCTGCCAGCCCCAGAGAAATTGTTCTCCTGTGTCTATTAGCTGGAAAATATTTAAATGCTTGAAAGGCCATTACTGGCTTGGGAATAATTAATTAACTTAATTTCATGGTGCTGCCTTCCTGAGTTTTTGTCAAGATAAATATTGATTTATAAAGTTTTAAATGCCTAAAAAAATGCCTATTCTGCTTCATACCTTAGATTTTATTTCTAGCTTAGTTCTAAGTTTGAATAATATTTAAACCCCTCCATTATAGGCGATAACAAGTAGTGGAGAAATTTTTCCTGAAATGTACGCACCTATGCCTCTTGCACCCTTACTGTAATACTGTTTCCCTTCAGTCTGTGTAAAGAATCTGAACTTGTACTTGATCACCTGAACGTACAGTAGTTCTGCTGATGTTTCTCAAATACATAGAATTAAATATATATACAAATATTTCCATGTTTAAAATCCTAATTAAATATTAAATCAGTAGAGCAAAAGAAAGAAGAGAGTGAAGAACAGGAAGAAGCTTTACTCTAAAACTGAATATTAAAACTGTTGAATAATTGACTAGCAAACCAAGGAAGAGCACTGTTGTAGAAATTTTTATTAATTATTTATAACATTGCATTGCAGAGGTCCCAACCAAGTTATCAACCTCATTCTGACAAGTGATTTTGAGAAATACAGAAGAAG
The DNA here is from genome assembly GCF_000687285.1 of Phaethon lepturus. Lineage (NCBI taxonomy): Eukaryota > Metazoa > Chordata > Aves > Phaethontiformes > Phaethontidae > Phaethon > Phaethon lepturus. Next base: position 59,570 of record NW_010528236.1, read on the forward strand.
CAGTTCTTGTCCCTAGCAGTGCAAGTAGAGGAGACAGATGAGAGGGGAAAGATTATTATCAACTTTATTTAAAAGCTGACAAACAGAGCCACAGCCAGTACCTGTAACTTGCCTGGGTACCGGCAGGACATTATTAACAGAATGCTGATACTGATTTCCAGTCACGGCATAGCTATGCTCCTTTTGATTTGTTCCTGGTGACCTCAAATTATAAATTTAGCAATGTGTCCTGACCTGGAGAACTCACTGTGTAAAAGAAACAAAATATCCAGAAAATGAAACCCACCTGCTGGTGGTTTCATACCCAGAAAATGAAACCACACTGCTGCAGTCTTCATGCAGCAGTGGTAGGTGTGCTGTTGATTATTTCCTCTAATCACTGAAGATTTTCACAGAATCACAGAATCACTAGGTTGGAAGTGATTCTGTGAAAATGGACCTTCAAGAAGGTCCTTTCCAACCTAGTGATTCTGTG
>NW_010528237.1:0-25423 GCF_000687285.1 Phaethon lepturus
TGCTCTGCGTTTCAATCTCCATTGCACCCAGGCGATGCGTCTGCTGGCGCTCTCCCCGCCGCCCTTCTGCTTCACCTGCCCCAGCTTCTAGGCTGCGAGGTGACCTGCTGATTATGCTTGGCAAAGCGGGCACTGGAGTGTCCAAACAATCGTCCGCAGAGGCCGTTAGAATGAAGGAGGAGATGTGATGCGTTTGTGCGGTGTTATTGATTGGCGAGGTACCAGCAGCAGCAGACGGGCAGTTGTTTTGTTTCCTCTGCTGGAAGGGCTATCAATATTTTACCATTTCCCCTGTCTGCTTTTGATACAAAATGGCACATGTCTTTCTGCGTATAATTACTGCTCAGTCTCTGTGCTGCTTTTAAGGTCGATTTTTGATCTATATTGGTGTTAGGTAAAACTAGCAAGTAGGGAAGGGGGAAAATCCAGTCAAGCTGCAAGAATATCCATGGCTGTACTGAGATGGGGACTACCATCCCAAGACAGGGACTGGTTTTAAGACTTTCATGAGGTACTGCTATAGCTCAGTGTTGTAAGCACATTGCTGGTTTTCTTTAATTCTCTGCTTTTTGGAAAGTTGCTATAGATCATAACGTTATCATATACCAAAAGTATTCTGTTTTCTTGCATGGTGACTTATGTCTTATATGGAGCTTTATGAAACATGTCTACCTTCAGCTTATGAATTCTCAAACTGCAGCTACTGCTAGATAATTTCTGAAAGCTACAGGTATCTTCATGCACACTGGCTATTTACAGCTCTGGGTTCTTCTTGTTAGTGTGACTGAATGTGCTAACAGAGTACTTGGCAGTTCTTAACTGATGCAAAGTCATTCTTTTTTATAGACCAAAAAATTTATTTTTAAAATAAAAAAATATAAACTATTTCTAAGATAGGCTTCCATTTTTCTGTATTAAATTAATTGATGTAACAGTTCTGTGCCTCAGTAAGGAAATATTCTTTTTAGAGCTGTTGTATAAGTGAGAAAAAAGGCCGCTATGGACTAGCTCCCTAATTCTGGAGCAGGTGGCTTTGGTATTTCTTTATATTCAGTAAGCAGATTTGATGTGATCGTGTCAAAATAGTCTTAAGTGAACATAATGTTCTGTGTAGTTTGCCTCAGTTGCAGAATTTAAACTTGGTGGTTTTCTTAGGAGAATTTTCAGGAAGAGACAATTGCAAGTTTTTACATCTTTGCTGTAGCAAGATAATATTATGTGCATTACTGTGTTTGCATGTTGAAGTATCTTGTACTTTCACTGGAGTTCTGTTTTCTATAGGAGGTTCCACGCTGAAGATAGTGCTTTTTAGGGCAAAAACTGTTGGGTTGCCTGAATGTTTTTTTTTTTTATGGTTGGCTGTTACAAAATGGTGTGAGAAATCTGAATGTGCTTCATCTGAAACAAGCACTTTTGCTACCATGTTCTGCCAATAAATTCATTAGAGTATGGTTCACTAATGCTGTAGAGTGAAGAAGGTCATTTACTGAATCAGTATTTTTCTGTGACAGCTCTTTTTAGATGTCTGCAACAGAAAATGACTCAACTTTGTTCTCATTCTTTGAGATTCACGATCAGTATTAAATGTTATTTTGCATGTATGGAATTAGATCATGTGATGAGAATGATGTGGACAAACCCATTTGAGCACTGAGAGGCTTTCACAGGAATAAGGATGAAGCTACTTCCTGCCCATCTAAGTCTCGGTTTTTGAAGGGTAGCTTCACAGCATGAAGTGCTTTTAACAAATCTCCTCACCCAACGTTCTGTGACTTGCTATAGGAGGAGAGAATTTTGAAGGAGCCCTTTTTGTTAATAAACAGAATAAAATATTACAACTGGAGGTTTTAAACTAGAGGGATGCTTAGCAGGTTGATTGCTAGGAAGCATACAGCTTTGTGACAAATGCTTTCTAACTCTGAGGAGGTTAGACAGTAAGTCTTGTACTTACTGCTTTTCTGAGTTGTAGAAATAGTTTTCTTAATTATTTAAGAACTGTAGCAGTGGTGAATAGTGAGTAATTTGTAAATCCCAAACTGTTGCTATGCAAATGAACCAATCCTGCTTTGAGTGGAAAAATTCATAGTGGGCAAGATTTGTTACTACTTCTATGAAGGAGACCATATCAGAGAAGTGTCACTTCTGTTGTGCAGTGAGGACACCTGAAGCATGGGGACATGAAGTAAAAAATAATGCTAAATTTCCAGCTTTGGCTTTTAAATTAGAATTTGCTCTTGGACAATGCTGCATGGCAGAAAGCGATCTCTGAAATGGCACTGCATTAGTTATTCATACCATAACTAAGTATTTTTTTAGACACTTTGAGAGAGATAGATGCTTTATATTTAAGAAGTGATTGAGGAGATAGGAATGGAAGTTTTAAACTGCGGATTCTGTTGGGCAAGTTTGACATCTGCTGAGGAGCCTGTCTAAAACTTCTGTTAAATCAGATTTTCTATATTAACAAAAAGCAAGTATTTTTAAAAAATAGAAGTTCCTAGATTACCTGAGTGTTGCAATTTTCATTCATGTAATTTAATCAGACTTCTCAGGGGAACAGGAAAACATTACCTAGTCTTGCCACTTCTTCAGCATTTCTCTTCAAAAATGCTCCTTTTTAGTAGGGCTGAGAGCAGTGGCTGTACAAACCTGTCAGTTAAAAAAGGTGTAAAGCGTGAATCATGTAAACCAGTTTATTTCCTGAGGAAAGCTTCTTTTCATAAGAGGTAGTAATGCTCTAAAAATTACTGGTTATACAGATATTATTTATGTATTATTGTATAATTTAGTGTATATATATAACTACTTTATAATATATTGTACTGTATTATTATATGTTATCTATGATAATTTTTACTTTAAAATTACCCTTTTCTATATGGTTACTTTTCCTATCATTTTAAAGTATTGCCTGTACAATAACGGGGTTCTGTAGTAATTTAATGGAGTGTTCAACATAACTTTATGATAACATCTGTTATCTCAGTAAGCATCTGTTGTTTATTGAGAATAATCTTGGTAATCTTCAGTCAAATCGAAGCAAACAATTGGTTTCTTTCCTTACCGGTCAGAGGTTGTTTACTGTGGTGGTCCTATCAGTTGAGAAATTTTAGTGGTTAGTAGTTGTAAGGGCAGAGTCTCCAGGAAACATCATTTTTAGAACTGCTGCTTTTTCAAATCAGGTATAAGCTGAAATGACATCATTTGTCATGAGGGCTCTGGTTTAACATTTGAACCAACAGTCCTGGTCTTGAATAAAGTTTAAGTATTACTGCTTCTCCGTGGAATTTTAAAGTCTTACTGTTCTTCATTTCAGGGCAAATTAAGTTTTAGTCTAGAGATAGATTTGAATAACTACTACCAGTCAAGCTGCCTGACCAGCATGTCTGCTTGCTGGTTTTGCCAGATGGACTCTTTGACCGTTGAGAAGAAACTGAAAATGTTGTCCTTGAAGGAGTAGCTGAGCAAATTCTTCAGCACCTTCCTAACTTCTGCCTTTTGCCCTTGCTTATTAGATTGCATTTTGAGAAATGATCACTGCCTGGTCTGTTGGATGCAATTGCTATTCAGTGAAAGATCAACCTTTCAACCTCAGATCAGTTGCATTAGCAAGGTGGGCATCAGAAGAGTTTTTCACGATCACTTATTTGCGTGGTTTTCCTTGCAGATTAATTAAAAATCCACATACGTGAAAGTGCATTTCAATTCAGTTTTAAAACTGGCATATTCAGAGCTACTCTTTAAAACTGAGATTTGGAGTTTCCATGCTCTTCACACTAATCAAATATTCCTTTGCATTTTTAATTGACTAATGTGTTGGGTTTTGTCTTTTAAGATTATTGATTTTTACACTATGTGTTATGTATGGTTTTCAGATATTGACTCATGAAACCTGAAAAGATAGGGAGTAATATAATTCAGAGTTCTGAGATTTTCTTCCATATACCTAATTGAATTGCTGAAAAGGGGTCATGGAAACAGTGAGCAGTAAATGCAGTTAATTAGTAACACTTTATGGCATCTTTGATACTTGCACATCAAATGAGTAGATAAATGTTAAGCTGTGGTACATTTATGCACCAAAGATTAGGGGGAAATCAAATTACTATACCTAAGATCATCTTGGTTTTTGGTTGGAATCAGTAAACATGTAAATACAACTTTGGACTAAAAACTGTAATTTGACTTGCAGCCATAGAAACTTATTTTGGTTTATTTTGAGTTTCTTTACATTTTGTATGTACAAATTTCGAATTCTTCTTGTGGTCCTTTTTATGATTTTTGTGTCTATCTTGTTTCAGATCTTGAATTTTGAGAGGTCTGATACACTATTTCAGCTTTATTATAGCTAATGCCAGGTTAAACCAGCAGGTGTCCAGGAAAACCTTGACCCATGAAGGTTGTGTTCTGTGGTCTGCTTGGTTGGTTTTTTGGTGGTGGTTTTTGTTTTGGGGTGTTTTTTTGTTTGTTTGTTTTGTTTATAGTATGCTACTCAGCATAAAGTTACTGTTCCTGCATTGTGACTGTGGAGGTGAAGAATAAGGCATATTTTGAGTGTAGTTTCCTTTTAGCAAATGAAACCATTTCTTTAAGTATTGTCACTGCAAAATGCTACTGTAAATATATAAAGCATGTATGCATGTGAAATGCTCATTCCATCTAAAATCCATCAAAATAAGACATTGCTGCTATTGTGCGTTAATTGAGAGATGCAATATACTTGGGGTTCTTTCTCCAAAAAATCTTGTCTAATATAGCTTTGCACAGTAATCTTGAATCAACACAGATTAAAGTATTCCAAAATTAAAGGGAGTTATTTTATTTTTTCTCTTCTGAACCTATTATCTACATTCAGCTAAATTTAACAGGAAAACAGTGACTTCAAACAAAGTTTCTGCCACTAACGTATAACCTGATTGCCAAACTTGTGCCCCGACTTAGAGAGGGGCATGGCCCCTGATTTGTTTTGAGAAGCAGGAGCGTCTGGCTGTGTAGCTGTTACACCTTTGCCTGCCAGTCAGTACATGGGTAGCTCTGAGCCAGTTGCAGTGTGTTTTGCCACTTGCATGGCCAACCTGGGTGGACCAGTGCTCAGGTGAAAGGAGGAGCAAGGATGGACTTGCCCAGAATGTTTGGGGGAGGTGGTGTGGAACATGAGGACTTAGGATAAAAGAGGATAAATAGGGAAGTATAGGAGACTTCAACTGATAGGAAATCATGTTTCATTAGTTCTATCATCTTTTTCTAGGTGCTTTCAGTTACTGAAAAGTTTTTCACGGCTTTCAGGTAAAATTCTACACAACTAAAATGTTGCTTTATTTTTAAATGTCATTTCAACTTTCCATATGAATTGAATAACAGATTCAGTGTAAAGCACAAGGTTCTATTCTGATTCCAAAATAAATTTTCTTTCCTTACTGTGGATATAAGTTTTAAGCCCACTGGTATATATAGCAAGCTGTGGGGTTTTTTTGGTTTGGTGGTTGTTGTTTTCCCTCCCTCTTGGACTTAAAGTAAAATTTATTAGATGGTGAGTTTTCAAAGATATTTTTCTAATTTTGATCATAACTGATAACTTGGAAATATTTCAGAACAATTTTATACCTTTTATGAGTGAATTGAGGATGAAAATGTCAGGAAAGCAGTGTTTGTTTTTGTAAATTATTTTTCATAAAATGTTGGTGGCCAGAAGTATACAGTAAAAAATTACTTGGTTTTGTAGAACATTTGAGATACACTATTAAATTATTTTGGAATCTATTAATAGGCAGGAAAAATAATAATGATCTTAGATGTTTGCTTAGATCTCAACTATACATATGAAGTGACTCTTAACCTAAATCCCTATATAAACAAACAGAAAAAAGTTAATAAATTCTTTAGAGCTTTCCCAAACCAAATGAATCATACATGGTTTGGATGGAAAGGGAGATAAAATATATATGCATAATATAAGGGAAAGCCATTATGCCTTTTATGTGGACTTCTGTGCCTTGGAGTGGGAGAGGACCATCCTGTTCTCTTTGATTGCTGCTACTTGTAACTAAATGTCTGCCAGTGCGTTTTTCCCACTTTATTTTCAGTTTACTTTAGAACGTGTGCTAATCCTAATGCTGTAGATTTATGTGGATCATCTTATACTGAGCTTCTTGCCTCCATTCTGGAAGGGGAGGATGTTTGTGATTGCAGCATAGGATAAGAATTTTGACGGGTGGGATGTCCGCTTTGGGATCTGCCATAGTCTTTATTGTTGATCTAGGACACTTCTGTTGACTCAATTTCAGTCTGTTAATGTAGCTGTTGATTTAAGGATGAGGAAACCCCAGTTAAGGTGCCTGTACACTTACTTCACAGTTGTGGAATGATAGTCCTTCCAGTATCCTCCAGTTTTCCCTCACTGCAGCAACTTGGGGAGGAGCCAAAAGCAGAGAACAGAGTGAACAGTTTGCTGCACAAATTAGAAGAAGGTAGTCTCTCAAACTCTCCTCTGGCCTGCCCAGCCGCCAGAAAACAAAGAACGTTTTGGCAGTTGGTCAATGAAAGCCAGAAGTGGTGAACAGAAGGCTGGGAAGCATGGTTAAAATCTGAATGTCAGCCAGGAAAGTTGGATTTAGGCAGTCTTGCAAATTATGAGGGCAGCCGTTATTAATTGAACATTCTGGCTGGTGGAAAATTTGCCTGAGGCTTAGAGTCTTTATGGGTCAATACTTACCACTAAAGTGGGGAGGCACCCCTCTATGCCTCAAGCAAAGCTCACAATGTCAAAAATAAACCTTTGTAGCTGCATTTGCCACTTCAGCTGCGTGTTTAATGGATTTGGGATCCTATCTAATGTGAGTGGGCTAAAGTATTGAAATAGCTGGTCTCCCAAAAAGGCTGAGATTACTATTTTTCTTGGGTTTTTTTCAGTCATTAACATAAGTATGATATTTATTGATACTGGGATAGTGTCCATTATGCTAATTATTTTTAAACATTTATTAACCCCAAAATACAAAGAATGTTAAAGACTGCATAATGAGGAGAGATGTGAGTAATTAGTTACTTAGGATATCCTGGGTTTGTTTTTCATAATGTCACCTTTTTAAAGAGCTTAAGCTTATTTCTGCATACCCTGGTTTTCAGGGTATTAAGTCATTACTGTGTTCACATATGTTGTTGAAATGTGTTAGTTCTATAATAACTGAACTATATTTTCAGAAATTCATTACACCTCCAAGTCAAATAGGGGCACATTATTGCACATTTTCAGTAGTGTAGTTACTGGAGTCAATTAAGAATGAGGCAGATTTTGAATGCCTCTCTTTCTTTGCAGACCTTTAATTGCAACTAGACACCTTCCTAAGTAGTATTCTATTTGTTATCAGGTAAGGGTTTGAAGACCTGTTGTGATACCAAATATTTAACAGTAGAAGGAAAAGGTGAGGTCATTCAGTGTGAAATTTTGTATTTGCTACTTGTACTACAGTTTTTGCTTGTTTAATTTAATCCTTAATTTGTTGTGTTAATCATTAATGAATAGGATAGATTCAGTTAATTTGACTGGAACTCAAATCTAAATTTATTCTTTCATGGATTTGATGATCTGAGAGAGTAATCTGGAAATTTTCCCCTCCCTCCTCTTGTTGCCATAGTAATCCTAAATTTGAACCTTGTTTCTGCAGACTATTTTTTCCTTCAAGTAAGTTTTGTAATAGCTGTGCATTGTGTTCTCAAACCAGTATATTGATAATACAGGTTTTGTAGTTGCTTTTTTTTTCATTTGGATGTAACTTCTGAGGTAAAGGTGAAATTACGCAGCTTTAGCTTGTCTTCTCTTTTTCTGGCTCTGGGGAGACAGTTTTATTCATGATTTAGGTATTCATCATTTAGGTCAATGTAAGCAAACAAAAGTCCACCTAAAGCAAAAAGAGACTCAAACCTCTCTGAGTGTCATGGAAAGCTGTTAATAATTGTAATTATAGAAGTGAACATGCAAATTGCAAATGCTATAACTTAGTTTAGCATCCCAGTGTTCTTGCAGTTCCAGTTTTACAGAAATGTTCGGAGCTTATTTGATGAGGTGCTTTCAGCTACTTCTGGTGTGGCTGAACTTCTGATACAGCAACAAATGCAGATAATTCTGGCAACTGTATAAAATATTTGTGTTCTTGCCAAACTTTTTTTTATATACAAAAAAGTGGTGATGCAAGATCTAACAACGTTAATAGCAAATTGAAGAGGAGCATCAGGAGTAAGCAGAAAACCTGAAAAAGACTGATCATCTGTCTTGTCAGTAAGCATGGGGACAATGAAATATGACTAAATATAATTTAGATACAGCTGAAAGACTACATGAAAAATTTGCCTTAATTTTCAGTGAAGACTGTTTTGAACACATGCGTACTGGCAAATAGGCGCTACTGAAGTGAGGTTATAAAAATGATTTCCATAAAGTTAAAATCGAACTTACAAGGTGCACATTAGTGTAACTACACAATATTTACTCCGGAATTTTGAAGTAGGGGGTCTGTGTAATTAGAGGCTCAGTTGCAAGAATTGTTATTAAATGTCGAGGCAGAAGGGCATTGAATGGCTGGTGAGCAGCAAAAGTAGTAGCTATGTTTGGAGCAAAAGGTGGTTCGGGATAGTTACTGCATCATTACTGTGACCTTAATATTCAGGGATTTGTTTAAATTTAGAAAGAGAAGCTATTCTATATGGAGGTAAGAGGAGAATGGGGTATGAAGTAACACAGCTTTTAACTAAAGATGACTTTGTCAGAGAAATCTTAACGGCTCTTTTTATAAGACACCTGACTTCTTGGAGAGAATACATGGTTAGAGCTGACCTCTTTTAACTTAGGAGTCATATAATGTGTAATATGATTTCATGTGAAAACTAGAGTGTGGCAGTTTCTGTGACAATCTGTCGAGTATCAATAGAACTGGATGACCAGAAGATGATGTATTGGAAGGATGTTAGTAGTGGAATTTTTCAAGGGTTCATTAAAACATTGATGCATTCCTATTTCTTATTTCTTCTGTTTTCTTATAGGATGTCAAGTATTATCAATACTAAAGAAGGTTTTACATGGAAGGAAGTTGAGACCATAGGACATGACCAGTAGAAAAAGAAATCCTATTTAATAGCATTAAAAATATGAAGATGATCTTATAACATTTCAGGATTACTAACCTATCAAAGTTAGCAACTGTGAAAAGTATTGGGATAACACGTATACTATTGTTGCCCTGATAACATTTTCTTTTAAAGTAAAATGGTATTGACTTTTTCTGGTACTGGTGAAAGCTTATCTGGAATATTGTGTCTAATTGCTATCACCCACCATCAAGTAAAAAGAGCATTTGTAATGGAAGAAGTACAGGGACTGATTTGTAGAAGGACTAAGGGAATGGAGAATTTGCTCCATAAGGGGCACTCAAAGAGTGTCTTGTTTGATCTGGGAAAACAAAGCATGAAAGAGGTTGCCCTTCATAAAAATGAGTGAAACAACACAGGTGGGTAAGAAGAGCTTCTTAAGTTTGAGGTGTGAGAACAAATGGGTATAAACTATCCAAGAATAAACCTAGTCTGGAAATTAGAAAAGATGGTTCCTAAGCAACGGAGGCATAGAAGTCTGCAACAACCTGCTCTTAGGAGTAGTGGAATAAGACTGACTTTTAAGATGGAGCTGGTTAGCTTATATAAGGGGAGGAGAGGATATAACATGCAGTACCTTGAGATTTCAACTTCTTGACCCAGAATACCTGTCTGTTCCTGTGATTCCTGTCTTGTTAGTCTGATACAGTAACTTGAGCAGATACTGTCCAGTGACCAGTTGGTACGTAGGTGGTCTGTTTCTTGGACAAATAGATCAATTGCCATCTGAGGCATATAAAGGCTTATATCAAGGGATAATAAATATTAGGCAAGTAGGTTGGTTTAAATACAATGTAGTGTATTACTTAAAACAGTATCTTATATAGTGGATATATATTATCTTTTGCATTAAGAAACCCCAAATAAACACAGAATAATTAAACAGATTTAATAATGAGCCCTGTATTGTTTTCTTCTCCTGCTGTCCTGCGTAATTGAAAGAAGCTGCCCACAACATGTGCACAGCTACATTATTGTCTTCATATTTCTCTGAGAATTCTCCTTTGAGCTGTTTAAAAAAAAAAAAGAAAATTGGTGCAAGCTGAAGAGTTGGTGGTGAAAACTCTGTATACCATATTGCTAGGTATTGCCCTGCTGTCCCTGTGTATTTCCCTAAGATTCTGCCCATCTAATAAGTTTGGAGTGTAATTTTTTGAGGAAGCATTGTGCTTGTGTTTGCACTGATGAGAGATACTCCTGCATCTCTGAATAATAGAAGATTGGTGTTTTTAAAGGAGACTTGACAAAGAAAAGGGTCTACTGCCTTCTCCCTGACAGAAAGACAATAATTGTCAAATTGGGGAATTAATGTTGCCTGAGGTTACAATATTTTTCTAATATATTCAATTGCTGTGACATGTTAAATTATGCTTTAATTCTTGCTGAGATATTTCAGACCCAGGAGGGAACTTGTAAATGATCATTTGTGCAATTGTTTCGTCTATATCAAGTAGTGTAAGTCACTGGGTATGTTTTTTATACGGACAGAAACGGCGGCAGAAATACAGTATCTGCTTTACAGTTTTGTCTGTTCTCTAACTCTGCATTACTCTTTTTGTAAATGTTCATCTAGAAAGCTTCATTTTTGGAAGCAAGCTCAAGCATGGAAAGTAGTTTGGTTAGGACAGGATAGAAATTTAATGATGTTTGAAAGGTTCCTTCCTGACTCTGCTTAATGTGTATTATTGACTTCCCTCAGCTGTTAGTTGAATTTCCTGTTGATTTTAGGTAGAAATAATTGCCAAAGCAGTGTCTAACCCTATCTGTGTTAAACAGGATGTATTTTCTTTACACTTTTAACAGCATTTTAATTTTTCATAACTAACATAGAAGGCTAAGAACTAGATCCCTTAAATTGCTGTATTCACCCATAATGATTAATACGAGTGGCAAACACATAGGCATAACATCAACGACTTAAATGGCACTTTGCATGTGTTTAAGTGTTAATGTTAGCTAAGTTACATCCCACAGTGGAGTTTTTGGGCAAAAGTGCTTGGCAGTTATAATTTTGAAAGCTAATAAAAAATAATAAATACTTTAGACCTTGTGGAAGTGTTCACTATTATATGAATATTGACTAAATTGTATTTAATCTGCTTTATTATTTAGACATTCTATCTTGTCGTTTGCTGTCAGATATGTGAACTAGACAGTCTCCTGTAATAAACCGGGGGGGAAAAAAAAATCCAATTTAAATCTCAAACTGTTTGGCAAAGGTACCCAAAGAGTGGATAACTTAGCAGATGTCATCTTAAAGCTCTTGCAATGAGAATGTATTTAGGAATACTGGTATTTTGAAGGAATATATGGGTAGTAAGAAAATTGTAAAAATTTATTATCCTGACTTTTTGTTTTTAAAGTATGTTTTTCAGCTAGACCATATAGGATTTGTCATGGTAGCTGAAAAGATGTTAGGTTAAAATGAGTAATGTTATTGCCTTGGTGTGATAGAAATAACAGAAATAATTACTGAGAAGCCAAGTGTTTTTGTTTTTTCTAATTTGCTTTATGAATAAGACACTGGAAGCTTATTGTTTTCCCCTTCTGGTGAACCAAGTGATTTGTTTGTTAACTGAAAATACACTGTTAAACATTGGAGAGAAGAAAAAGCTTTCTGTCTTTGTATGCATTTTTAAATACATTCTTTTTAATTCACTTATCTGTCAAAATTGAAGCTGAGTATTGCTCAGTTGTCTTAAATTGAAACAATCTTTTATTGTGTGGCCTAGAATAGCATCCCCTGCAGATGTGGCCTATGTTGTAGTTAGTTCTGAAAGCAATGCAGTTAAAGTTGGAATAATTTATATTTTCAGCAGCATATTCAGATCTTGCGTTTTGTTTTTTTTATGTCATATGAGAGTCATGTCTTAACTTTTTTAAAATACTGTGTGTTAACTGATAATAGACTTCTTTTGAGTAAGTGTTCTTAGAGGTACATTTCTCATGTTGGCGTTATGCTTTATAAACACAGCACACTGCTATAGTATAAAATATAAACTGTCTTTTAAAGTGAAGATGCATGTTGACTTGCAGTTGATCTTTGGGGGATAAATCAGAAAAAACTTCCAACCCCCACTCCCTCTTCCCTTCCCAAAGGAGAGTGAGTGTATATCCTTTCTAAGACTTGTTGGTGGAGACAGTGGCATCTGCACAGAGCAGATCTGCAACAAGGAGATACAATGCAATGACTAGATAACGGGCTGTCCAGATTTTTTACCATTAATTTCTTCCTTATTATTAGAGATCTAGAAAACTGAAACAGATTAAATTTGAGGTAACAGCCTTGCATAGGTTGCTTGAAACTGGAGAAGAACAAGGAACTTGAAGATGACATAGAGAAAGATGAGGGATAAGGTTGATCGACTCATAAATAAGAATAATTTAAGCTAGTGAGATATATTGCTATTGTGTGTCATTGAACACCTTCATAATACCGTCTGATTTTTAGTGATGTTCATAGAGGTTCATGAGATTAAAGGGGGGGAAAAAATCTTATTTGAATTATTTTTCTTCCATTGTTACCTGATAGATCTCTGAAATTCTCTGTAAGGTTTGAAACTAGTAGGAAGGAAAGTAGTGGGCAAATATGAGGCAGGAGAGAAAGTTGAGGTTGGTTTAGTTTAGAGAAGACAGGTGAAAAAAATCAAAGTAGAATAAAGAAATAAATTGATACTGTAAGGTAACAGTTTTTAAAAATCTGGATTACATTACATGGAGGTTTTAGTTTTTTACATGTAATATGCTTAAAACAAACTGTTTTTAAAAAGTCACATTCTGTATTGGCCCATGGGGCTTACTGCTGTGAGGTATTGTTACAGTCAAGAGTTTAGCACAGTGCAAAGTAAGATTACACATTCTGTATCGGTTTTACAAGGAATGCATGTAACTTTTTTCATGGTGTAAAGCAGAAATCAACAGTGAGCACAAATGAGCATGCGTTACACTGTTCTTAAAACTGCACACTGGCCATGGTTAATCAGGATACTTGAAGAGTTAAACCACTAGTTTGAGTTTGGCAATTTTTCCCTTTTAGACAAAGTTTTGGCATTTGCTTCTAAAACTCCAAATGGGTTTTACTCTGGCAGCTACAGAAACTCTTTGTGTAAGAAAATGCTACAGAATCCCTTATGAAATCAGGGCAGTTGACTAAATAAGCATCAGGCTTAATATTTGAGCATTAGGATTGCTAGACTTTTGTTTTGGTTAAGAGAAAAAAAAAATTGGAAGTCTGAAGCTACTAATTTCTGGCTCAAAAGTAGCTGAAGTGGAATGGCCTATATAGACTGCATATATCTTGTGTGGGGACTTGTAGGAGAGACATGATAGAGTATATTGGTGCCTGGATATGCATAGAAAGGCAACATTTTAATGTTAAAAATGGGATAGTAAATGTAATTTATCATGTGGCCCTATAGCATATGTTTTTGTAGGATTTCTGTTGGATTCCATTAAGCTTCATTGGACGCTTTGTTACTGAACGACACCAGCAAAGTGGGAATTGCTTGTGGCCTAATATGCTTTTAAGTGTGTAGACATGTTAGATCCCATTGAAATCCCTTAAGGGCAGGAGCTTCTGTTGTGCGGATCCGGTTGCAGATTTGGATGGGGGGCCTGTTTACAAATTACCTACCCTAGTCAGCTCTCCAGCTTACAGCATGACCACACAGACAGTTGTGTGGGCTCAGCGATGTAGCAGGCACCATGTGGGAGTAACTGTCAAGGAAGAGTTTGAAAATAATACTGTGCTCCTGAGAAAGCATGATATACTTACAAAATACGGAAACAAAGACTTAAAGAGTAGATGTTTCTACATATAAAATAATACTGCTGTAAAAACAAATACCACAATACAGCTCTAATGCAAGTTATTGTTTTAATGTCACACAGTTGTTTTGCCCATCTTCTTGGAGAGCTGCTTACCAACTTTGAAGGTTTTGTTGACATCAGTTGGACTTCAGATGGGCAGAAACTGCTGGCATGTATCCAGCTGCATGCTGTTTGGGAAGTCACTGTAAAAGCTGGGTTTAGAATTCTGATTTTGAATACGGTGTGCATGTCACTGTGTTTTGCAACTTCTGATGCCAGTAGCCTTTCAAGTGAACTTGAAAGAACTGTACATATGTATTTCAGCAATAAAATAGTGGCAGCAGGGTTTCTAGAAAGAGTTCATTTTACAACTTCAGTCAGGACTGAAAGTACTTTGACAGTGCTGTGTGGATTATTTAAGGTTGTTCAGCTTGAAGAAGAGAAGGCTCTGGGGACACCTCATTGTGGCCTTTCGGTACTTAACCAGGGCTTGTAAGAAAGATGGGGACAGACTTTTTAGCAGGGCCTGTTGCGATAGGACAAGGGGTAATGGTTTTAAACTAAAAGAGGGTAAATTTGGACTAGATCTAAGGAAGAAATGTTTTACAATGAGGGTGATGAAACACTGGCCCAGGTTGCCCAGAGAGGTGGTAGATGCCCCATCCCTGGAAACATTCAAGGCCAAGTAGGACAGAGCTCTGAGCAACCTGATCTAGTGGAAGATGTCCCTGCTCATTGCAGGGGGATTGGACTAGATGACCTTTAAAGGTCCCTTCCAATGCAAACTATTATGTGATTATTCAGGATCCTGTCTGACTCCAGCTGATTTGGCACAACTATGTATCCTTGATGTTCATTATTTTAATTTAAGTTTTTGTTGCTGGCATTGTAAGACTGGCTGTCCGGGTGTGATTTTTAGAACACAGCGCGGAAAGCTCTCTGGTGACTACTAGGCAAACATAAGCAGGTGTACTGTGTTTTTAGAAGTTTTCTAGCTCATGGTAGTGGTAATCTTGAAAGATGGAGGACACTTTGTGATGGATAGAAGAGGAGTTGCCTGGTTAGGTATCCAAGTAAAAATCAATAATAAAGACAATATGATAGTCAGTAGAGTTGTTTTTACTCAACCGATAATAATAAGACAGATGTGTAGAAACACTGGGTTTTTTACTGTTTTTATTAATCTTCAAATGTTTGTCAACTGAAATAGTCCTTGCCTAAAGATGTGAGTCTTTATGGATGCATAGTGTTCAGTTTAATCTGGAAGCATGGATATGTGTGAAACCTGAGCCTTTCATGTTTTACATTGGGGCTTGGATTCAGTAAGAAGCGTGACTTCAGTTTTGTTCTTTTGACTTTAAAAATGGATTTTGTTTAGTTTTGTAAACCACTACAGCCATGCAAAACTATTGGGACCTTCAAATACTTCGGCTGCTCAGGGCAGGTGTGTGCTTCTGTCTTTACCTAATGTCTGGGGCTGAACCTTAAGAGAAGACTTGTGTGCTTGGGACTGGTTCTCTCAAAGCTGTATGTGTGGAAGAGTAGGAGGGAGAGCTGATGTGTGTCCCCTAGGGTTTCAGACTGGATGGCTGGAACCAGACCCATAGTGTAAATGCAGCCAGCTTGGCCCCTTCAGGGGAGGCAGCCTTTATGAATGGGCCTAGTTTGTAACAGCAGAGCACGAGCTGTTCTGTCGGTTAACTAGGTTGCGGTGTGTGAGGCTCTGCAGCCATTCTAGCAATTGAGCTAGCAATTGAGCTAACTAACCAATCAGGCTTGGGTTAGTCCTTGTCCTTCTGCAATGCAAACAGAATCTTTATGCCATGGTTTGTGCACGTCTTTCTGTGTTTGTGTGTTCTCCTTTATTCTGTTGAATTTTGAGTTGAATAATGTAACCATCTGGAGACTAGAATGGTCCTATTTAAGAAACTAAGAAACAGGCCCAGTAGAAAGTGTGAGAGTGGCCGTGATTCCTGAAATATTGACAGCTGGGCTGCTATAGACAATTGTGTTTGTGATTCTGAAAGTAACTTCACTAAAATGGCCATTAAACGCTGTTCCCGTGGTTTACAGTGACTGGAGAAACTGGACTACTCTGTTTCTCCCCGGATGTAATTCTGAAACCCTGTAGAGCAAAGTAAATAACATCTTTTTGCCACTATCAGGTGGAAACAATGAGAATCTCAGCTGGAAGATTAAGTCCTGGGTTTGCATAACGTTAATTTATGCAGCCATATTCAGTGGTGCAATACTTGCCTGACAAGGGAGACAGCATGAACAGGAAGATCATGGTTTTCTTGTGGTGTTTCATCTGTTACTGTGTGGGTGTGCATGACCCTTGAGGTTTACACAGGAGTAGGAAACATGACTGCGTAATTTTGGGGTGGGGAGTGCATTCACACTCCCCTGGGAAAAACAGAAATGAGTCGCTTCTAAAATAGAGTTCTTAGGGGTTTCTTGACATACTATTTCCTAATACGGAACAAACAACAATCTAATACAGGAAAATGAGTTCCAGTAAGACTTTTATCCATAGTTTATATGTCTTTAATCTGTAGATTAAAGTTGTCAAGAACATTCTGGGAGATGGAAAAGAGAATGCTCTTGGATTTGGTAACTGTGTAATGGGATGAACATTACCTTACTGTCACTTCTAAGACTTCTGTGAAGATACTGTTAATATCCCTTTTATAGGGCATGTATTTTAAACTCTGTCCAGAAATTTTCAGTGTAGGATGGATAAAGAATGGTCTAAATCACTTAGTCTTCCTAAAATTTTTCATCTACCTGAAGGACTTTACCTCTGGTAAATTTACCTCTGGTTCAGATAAAAACTGCATAAAAAGTATAAGCTCTTTAAGGGAAAAAAAAGGGAGTGTATGTATGTCACAGTCTCTGAAAACTAATTATCCTGTTGATAGATAGGCAAGTTTGGTTTTTTTAAGACCCTGTACCTCAGAGCAGGAACGCAGAACAACACAAGAAAAGTTAATGAATGGGATAACTTAGCATAACAAAAATAGATCTCATTTAGTACAATCTAACATTAGTGACACTGTTTCTTATTGTAATATTGAAGGAACATACTAATACTTTATTTCAGCCTGGAAAGCAAAACTGATATGCTTATGCACTTTTAGTTTGCCCCTGCTTCAATAAGAACGTCTTGTCTCCAAATCAGGATGTGTAAGAGCTTAGCGAAAGAGCTGTTATTAAGGTTTAATAATTTCTGATGAATGAAGAAGTTGAACTAGAATTTTTTGATTTTGCAGTCCTTTTTCCAGAACTCTTTTATAAATCTCGAAGCTCTGTTTACACAATCAGAATAAACTGTGAAGCAGAATCTGGTAATTCATGTGCTTGATTTTTAGAATTTCAGTTTCGTAGTAGACTTCCTTGATTAAAAAAAACCACTTCTCTGTTTACGTATTTAATTCGAATAAGTCTAGTTTCCACATTTAGGTGTCTTGTGGTTAAAAAACCTACAGAATATTTTCTGCTCTCCTCTTTAAACATTCCGGTTTCAACCTCTTAATGAACAATGATGGTAAATGGAAACTTTGTCTTTAGGTATGGGCTTTTGCATGCTAGAGGTGAGACTGAGCAGCAGTGCCTCAGTGTCTGTCTTCATGTGTCCACAGGCAATTCAGAGGGATTGTGGGCATGCCACCCTCACTGGTACTGATCTGTGGGGTCCATATACTCAGACTGTAAAGTGTGGAGCTGACCTGTACTGTCTGTCGTAATTTCTAAGGCTAACTTGAAACCTTGGAATACAGTGCATTTAAATTTGCTCTAATGTTGTCAGTGCAATTATAGTGAAAACTAACATGACCTGGTCTTTGGGTTTTTTTTGTATCTGGTCAGTTTAAGGGTTTATCCCAGGAAGTCTTCCGTTCTAGAGGGTAGTACCCAAATGAGTAAGTCAACAGATTCTTCATTCTAGGTTGAGAGATGTTTTCAGTGTTTAACCTGAATTAACTTAAAAAAAAAAAAAAAAACCCCAAACAAACAACCTAACCAAACCCGTAAAATTGCTCTCATGCTTGCATGAAGTGAAATCGCAGCTTTAACAAGTCTAGTGCAGTGTTTTTATTATTTATGTGTGACTGAGGGGGGGAAAGACTTCAACTGCTTTTCTCTCCCCTGTAAATAAGTAAAGGTACAAAATGTCATCCAGTTGTTTTGGAATAAGTTATTTTAGAAGAATAGTTCAAAGGGTTAAATGACATCGTTTTGTTCATTGCTGATGCGTTTCAGAAATCTCATCCCTCACTGTTCAGTCTACATGAAAATAACTGGATTCTGGCCAAAATGGGGCCACTTTGCCTATGCACTGCTGCATTTCAATCGGTCCTTTATGCATCATGATACTAGTATTTTAGACATGAATACTTAAAGATACTGAAACTTCTTGCATTTTTAAAGTATCGGGGAAGTATCTGTGTTCCTGTTAAAAAATGAGTTTTAATTTCTCCTGTAATATGTAGGAGCTTTTGTTATTCACAGCACTTCTTGAAAGCATTGGTTCTGAGCAGCTTCAACAGTGGTGAACATTAAGGATAATTTAAATTTTAAACGTAAGGGGTTTGTGGTTTGGGGTTTTTTTAATATCTGTGATAGCATTGGGTATGTGGGTTGTTCTTTGTTTGTTTGTATTTTTCCCAGAGACTGATCTGGGGTAACATTTTTTTAAAACCCCAACAAACATTTTTATAAAGGTAGATTTTCATGTCTAATTTTAGAATGCCCTCTCTCATTTATTTAAAAAAAGAAAGGTAGCACTGGATGGATGGTACCATCAGAAAATATTACTTATAAAACCTTATAGGAAAAGTGAAACAATGCCACTGTGGTCATATTGCATAATGGAGGGGCTTTGTTCGTTTTGCATATTTTGCTGAACCCTGAGGTCAAAAGAAAATCTTGAGGGAAGAAGAAAGTTTCTCTTTCGTCTTGGCTTTGCACATAGCACATGTGTGTGACTTTCCTTTAGACAACTTGCAACTTGTACTGTGTCCTGCATTCAGATGAGCTCTGGAGTCTTCTGCCTTCTAGTAAAGCTGCTTATGAACTCCACAGTTGTCATGCAGCACTCTCCACTGCTGTGGGGAAAGGCCTGTGCCGTGCGCTCTTCCTCTTGACCTGCTGTGTTGGAAGCATCCCCAAGTTTACAATAGACAGTGTCAGAACCTTGTCCTCATTCACAGATCCTGAACTCGTTCTCATTTCTGTCTAAAGCCACTGGTGCAACCACTGCGCATCTCCCTGAACTTGCTACTCAGTGAAGCAGCACTTAAGTTGTCTTGGGTAAGCGCCACCTCTGTGTAAGCAGATGGTTTTCTTTGCTGGGGACTGTGTAGAGTACTGCGAAAGAATTCGGGGACTTTCATGACTTGTAAGTGTGTTGTTTCCTAGGAAAACCTGATTTCAAATGTGTGTGTGTGTGGAAATTATACTTCTTTTTTTACCTGATTTATTATATTGGCAAATTAAACATCTAATTTTGCTTTGGTCAGTTTTGACTCTTTCTTTGAGAAACTGATGTGTGCATTTGTGTTTTCCACAAATCCAGTGTTAGAATTAAAAATCTAGCAGCTTTTAGAACTTCAGTTTAAAGGCCAGTATTCATTTTTGGGTCAGACATGCTGATCAGTTTGTCTCAAGCTTTCAAAGTACTTGTTGGATAAAGCTGGGGCCCTGCCCTGGGAAAGCTGATGATCTGATTTGACCTGTGCTCAAAAATCTGAGGGCACTGGCTTATTGGTGTGTTTGGTGCGAGGCTTGGGAAGTGCATGTGGGTTCACAGAAACCTAAAAATAAGCAGTATTTGGGTTAAACCTCTTTTATTTGTATGGACTCATGACCCTGATGGTAGAAATAAATGTACGTTTGTTTTCTGGTACTGCCACCACCATCCATGAATATTGATAGTGGGAAAATATTTGAATTTTACATTGTCTTGGCCTCGGGTACTTTCTGCACAATTAGAGGATGAAAACAAAAATTAGTGGCTTGACTCTACAGGCTGTTAAACCTCACTTTAAAAACATTAACCTAAGCAATTTAGTTTCAGTGGACTAAACTGCTGAATGCATTGAAGAAGCCAATGAGACCAGCTGAAGTATTTGGGAACTTGTGTAGTTTTTGTCACTGAAATTTCTCAGTAACGTATGCCTGAATGATTTGGATTGGAGATTTGCACTTTGTGCTGCAGAAGATCATTAAAAAATAGTAAGAGATACCCTACCTGATCTGAGGGAAAATTTGTCCTCGTTGCAAGTCTGATCAGTTTGACCTGAGCACAGGAGAAGGATTAAGGAGGATTTTTGGTACTGTCTCTGAGTACTTGTGCCTTCTGTCTGACATTCAGTCTCCAGCTGTCACCAATGTACGAGTCAGAGGAAGGTGCTATTTTAAAAAAAAAAAAAAGTGCTAGGATACTAAAAGTGCTTTGGAAGCTGCAAATAACATGAACATATTGTGCATGTGAGAACTTATTTTTCTCAAAGCCTAAAAAGGAAGGACAGGTTTATAGATTCCAGAAGCAGATGGGACTCTGATCTTGGCGCAGACAGAGAGTAGAAGGTATTCTGGAAGTTGGATTAAAACTTCCATTTTATAAAGTTTTTTTTCAAAGCAAAGTTACTGACTTAGTAGTGTCTGTATATGGTTAGTAAACTTCCATCTCTATTCAAGGCCAAATGTGTTTGATACTCACTCCCAAGTGTTAAATCTCTCCATAGTTTTGTTAGCAGGACTGAAAGGCCCCTTCACCTCTGTGACCAGTTAACATTTCTGGTTAAATGAACAGATCAAGCTACTAATCCCTACAAGTTAGTCTTCTACCTCTGTATCGTTTTTGTAGCCCTTCCCTGAACTCTGATATTTCATGTCTTTTTTTGAAACATGTACATGAGAACCAGAAATAATATTCTAGTAGCAGGTTTTTTTCTAAGTTAGGGAAGGTAATTTTGCTACTTGATAGTCTTTTTATTTTATGCTTACAGTAGAACACCTTCCCACAGCATCATCTTTGCAATACCTACATAGTGATCTATGACAGCTTGTGAATTCAGTTCTCATCTTCCCTTTCCAGTACTGAGTAATTCTGGCTTAATTTTTGTGTCCAGTTTTACTCCTTTGCATTATCTCTGTTAGATTGACTTTTTTGGTATTGCACTATTAATTACTTAATTCTCTATAGTTTTTACTTGAGAAGCTTCTTTGAATTGGAATTCAGGTTTCTGAAATAAAATTACAGACAAATCAACTTCTGTGGTATTTGGCAGCGTAATTACAAAGACTCGTTTTGGGTGCTCTCTAAGTCCAGGTTCAACCTTAGTTTCAGTCTCAGTGTTGGAACAACTTCATAAAATAAATTTATCTAAAAATCATGATACTGCTGCAAACCATAACGCTGAAGCCCATGTTTTTCACTGAACTGTAAGGAGTTGTTTTCAGGGCTAATAGCCACCAAAGCAGAAAAAAGGAAAAGTGTTTCCACTGCCATTACCTCCTCTGACCATTGGTGCTCCTCTGTTAAGAGGCAGTGGAAAAATGTTTGCAGAATTCATACTTTCACATTGTGCCGGGAGAAATGCAAAAGTCACTAGTGAAACTCCTGTTTTCTCATTTGAATGCAAGTTTTCTGATACATTTGTGAAGCCTAAGAGCTTCAGAATAAAAGCTTAAGGTGTCTGTGGTTTAAGATAGTTACGTAGAGAGTTTCTGTTGTATGAACAGTGTGACATCTTATATTATGATTTCTGCTAAAGGAACAAGTAGATTAAGTTACTGAATCAAAGAAGTGAAAGCAAGGTAATTTTCATGTTGATAAGTTGGTTTGAAACTGTTAGTCTTTAGCAAATTCTTGGAGGCTAGAAATGGCTGTTCTGGTTTTTGTTGTGTCAGCTGCTTAGGAAAATCGGAGAAGGAATGAGAGGAATAAAGAGGCAAATGGAAGTTAAAAGGTTAAGACTGCGAAGAAACTGGGGGCCTGGTAAATAGGAGGTACGAGTTAACAGTTGCAAGAGTCATTCCCTTTGCAGTCTTAGTCCTAGTCCCGTTTTTAGATTGGGATTTCTTCACATTTTTAATTAGCTTGGAATGAGCTGTTTGTTGGAAATTTAATCTTTCCAGTGTAAATTAATAAATGATGTTAGAGAGGGTTTAACATGAAAATAGTACCAGTGGTGACTGTAGGCTCCAGCCATACCTTCCAGTGTGGCTGGGGGCCGGCCCCGTGGTGCCAGTCGCTGAGGGGAGGAATAATGCAGTGTGCTGCACTGTTCCTCCTTGTGTGTTGTTCCCTTCCTGCAGCATCTATCTCTGGGATACAGTGCTTTTCCAGGTCAGGGAAGGGAGGTGAATGATTACTGTTTCTAAAAGTTTGATAACCTTGGTCTTTTACATCCTTTATTAAAAGGAGGGAAGTTACCTTTCTGTATCTTGGCTTCTAGTGTAGTTTTAATGCTGTCTTCTCCCCTCTTCTGTTTGCAAGGACTAAATTATGTATTCTGAGCCCTATATATTGAAACTTCTGCAGAATTTAGACAGCTGTATTTGAACAATATTGCAGCTGAATCTGCCCAGCTAAATTCTAGCTTAAATTTTAGGTGGGCTTATGCTATGTAGAATCATAGAACATAGAACAGCCCAGGCTGGAAGGTATCTTAAAAGATCATCTGAGCCAACCTGTTGTGTGAAAGGGAGCCTAGATGGGATTATCTACCACCGTGCCCAGTTGCGTCTTGAAAACCTCCAGTTGATGGGGACTCCACCACCTCCCTGGGGAAGTCATTCTAGTTCTTAGTGTAAAGAATTTTTTCCTTATATCAAGGTGTCCTGGTTTCAGCCAGGATAGAGCTGGTTTTCTTCACAGAAGCTGGTGTGAGGCTATGTTTTGGATTTGGGATGAGAAACTGTTGATAACATGCTGATGTTTTGAGTTGTCGCTAAGCAGTCAAGGACAGTCCAGCTTCTCATGCTGGCCTGCCAGCAAGAAGGCTGAGGGTGCACAGGAAGCTGGGAGGGGACACAGCCAGGACAGCTGACCCAGGCTGGCCAAAGGGATATTCCCTACCATACGACATCATGCCCAGTACATAAACTGGAGTTAGCCGGGGGGCAGGAATCGCTGCTTGGGGACAGGCTATTTTGATCACTGAGTGGTGAGCAATTGCTGTATTGGGCATCACTTGTTCTTGTACATTCCTTTGTCAGTATTATTATTGTTGTTATCATTGTTGTTTGTTTCTCTCTTGCTGTCCTATTAAACTTTTTTTATCTCAACCCACGAGTTTTTTTTCCCAATTCTCTCCCCTGTCCCACTGGGGAAGGGGTGTGGGCGAGCGGCTGTGTGGTGCTTAGTTGCCGGCTGGCGCTAAACCACGACACAAGGTGAAACCTCTCTTGGTGCAACTTGTTCCTGTTGCCCCTTGTCCTCTCCATTAGGCTCCTTGTGGAGAGACAACCTCCATCCTTTTTGTAGCCACCCTTTAAGTGCTGGAATACAGTGATGAGGTCCCTCTGAGCCTTTTCTTCTCCAGGGACAAACAACCTAACTCCTGCAGCCTTAGAGCAGGTTCTATGGCCTTTGGTCATCTCCATGGCCTTCCTTTAGACCTTCTTCAGTCTGTCTCTGTCTTGAATTGTGGAGACCAAAACTGGACACAGACATCTAGGTGTGGCCTGACAAGTGCTTGATAGAGTGGGATCATCACTTCCCTTATCTCTGCCAGTAATGCCTCTGTGGATGCAGCCCAGGATCCGATTTCTTCATTGTTGCAGCAGTGCACTGCTGACTCCTGTTCAGCTGCTTGTCCATCAGGACCCTCAGGTCCTTTTCAGCAAGGCTGCTGTGTCAAACGCTTTGCTGAAGTCCAGGTAAACAACATCCACTGCTCTCCCCATGTTGACAGAAAATGTTGTTCTATTGTAGAAGGTGATCAGGTTAGTCTGGCATGATTTGCTTTTGGTAAATCCATGCAGGCTTTTCCCAATCACCTGCTTCATTTGGCTTTGGTAAAGCTAGACTGCAACCTGACTTAGTTATCGCTGTGGTTCTCAAACGTTCTCTTGACACAACAGCCTAGAAAACCTGATTATTAGGAAGTTAATAGAAGTCCTTTTTGAAGCTTTGTTTCTTAAGATACATACTTTCCAACCTGTTTGGGACTGGGGCGGGGGGATTTTGAGGTTTTGGGGTTTGGTTTTTTTTGTAAAAGGCACACAGCAACTGCTGTTTTAACAGTTCTGTTACATAGATTCTTGCCCTTCGTAAGTAGTTGGAATTTTAGGTCTAATTTGAAGCAGGATTCTAGCTTTATTCTTTGCTCTTAACCATTTTAAGAGATATTTTTAATGTAAGTATTGGAAATAATATAATAAGAAATGTTCAGTAGACAAGTAATACTGTGTCTTAAAAACTGGTAGAAATGTTCACTGTTCTGTACTGTTTGAGGCCTCAAGTTTGCCCAAATGAATTTTTGCCAGTTCTGTATTGTACCCTTGTGATCACTCACAGCCCACTGTACCAGGCTTCTGATTTTGGTGTGTTGGAGAAGGTGAAAATAGGAAATAATTACTGACACAGTAGATGTGTTTCAAGGAAGTTTTTGTGACTTGGTCTAATTTTTTTTTCCTTGTTCTCTAACACGGTTTGTTTCTTGAACTAGCATCTTAGAAATTAAGGGATGATATTACAGATATAAAATGCAATACTTCTGATCAGATAAACTTTTTGTTTGATTTCTCTAAATTTTTAGAATTCAGTATTTAACTTGCAGCATCTCTGTTAACAAGAAAGTTGATGGTGCCTACATTCAGTACGAGATAAATAACCGGTCTTGTTCATGAAATAGTCTCTTCTTGTTTGAAAACAAAGAGCAGAGGAAATGTTGAAGATGCATGAGCTAGGAACATTTGCTAAAAAAGAATATAATTGTTTGTGATGTTAAGGATGTTGTCTAGTAAGTACTACAGTCATGATTTACTTTCTTTGTTCTCAGACTTCCTAAGACAGTGCCAGGTTTTCCTTTTAAAAGTTCAGTAGGAAACATTTGAAAGGGCAAGAACAAATCCAGTGCCATTGGGGCTAAAGTGTTCTCACTGGAAATGATGGAAATTGTAGTGCAAATCATAAATAATTTTCCTATTACAATGTTATATTAATTTTTTTAAGGAGCAAATTTGGCAAATGTTATTCTAAAGTGAAGGAAAATTGAAAAAAATATAGACAGTACCAGCGTATTGAGTGAAGTGGTAACTGTGCAATTTTATAAACAGTATTTTTTGCAGATACCAGGTGATAAGGAAACCTTGTTTTCTGTAGATGGATGTTCTGCTTCCTTGCCATCTCCCCACTGAATCAGTTTTCACGCGAGCTCTGTCTGTCGCAATGGCTTAGTTACCTCTTGGGTTTCTTGCTGCCCGGAGTACTGCACCGCCCCAGTGCTGCCTGGCTCTTTCC
>NW_010528237.1:25454-40454 GCF_000687285.1 Phaethon lepturus
CACCTCTTGCCTCGTGACTTCCCTGTGCAGTAATTTCAGCTCTGTAGCTTTCCACAGTCCCCCTGACTCCCTTTCCTGGGCCATAGAAGCTACTCTGCCTTTCCTCTGTTCTTTCCCTTTCCTTTTCTGTTTGCATCCAAAATAGAGCTCCATTCTCTCTCTCTGCCAGCACACTGCCTGACTTGTCACATGAGCCTTTTAGGTAACTTTTACTCCTCAAAGATTGCTGATTGCACAAAAGTAAAGAAAAAAAAAAAGTTATTTTCTTTAAATTTGTTTTGCTACCCCCTTGTCCCTTCCCCAGTAACCTCTTGTCAAATCTTTTCACCTCTGTTAGACTTAGTGGCATTGTTCTGATGTGCGAGGAGTTAACTTGTTGAAAGAACTGTCAGAAAAAAATGGATACAAAGCAATTACTATATCATTGTCAAAATAGGTCTCGGAAGCTATACGTTCTGTAAATGGGCAACCTTGATCGTTGATGCTAGTGACTGGGGTTGTATCAACAGTTGAGAAGTGTGCTGCTCATTTACTTAACAAATTTGACACAAGGTCCCATACAGATGTTTTTCTTGTGTGTACAGAGTAAATTGTAAGCTACCTCTAAGAAGAGGGCAGGTTTTTGGTTTTGGTTTTTTTTCCTATCTGAAATGACTTGATTTTGTAAGGTTTTGATCAAATAACTCAGTCCTAAACTTAGAAAAAACCTGAACAGAACTGTAGCGGTTTTTTTTTTCTTTTGCATGTGCTGTCTTAGAGTTGGCAGTGTATTTTAAATTTTTAGACGCCTTGTAGGTTCCCTTGTCTTCTTGACACAACTTTCGTCCTGCTTCTCAGAGTGTATTTTTATTCTGAATTGGCCTCAGCAGACTTAAAGCTGCATTGGTGTGAAGAGGTGTGCTCAGTCCTTTGGTGGCAGCGAGCCTTTAGATAATGTCAAATCCCATCAACTGCAGCTGTAGTAAAAACAATTTCCTCTGGGTGTGGAGGAGCAGAAAAGAACGCTTTACAAGTTATTGCAAAACAAAACCAACCTTTAAATGATTACAAAAATTCATTTCCTCTAAGAAATGTAGTTAGCTGGTCCCTGCTAGTGAACATGTGAGACATTTTTAAATCCTCTCAGGGTTCCTGTAATATTCATGATGGTGGGAAACACTGAACCTGTAAACTACCAAAGGCATAAATACTTAAATCTGTCCCAACTTCTAGGTATTGAAATGAGTTTAATACTAAAGTTTTAATTGTGTTTAACAACTACAATTAGATCCCAGCCCAAATAAAATGGTGTTTTTAAATTATTGTAATTTTTTTTATATATATTTAAGAGTTTGGGGGTTTTATGTGCCCTTAAGTTATTGTAGATTGTTATTGGGTATTATTCACTGTCTTACCCATTTAAATTTATGTAACTATATGTGCATATAACTCTACAGATTGAGTGCTGAGGAATGTAAGCTGTCCAAAAAATTGATATTTTTCTTCTTTCTGGATGTTAATGTGAACAATGTTATAGCATTCCTGTTCCAAAACTTTCTTTTGTTTAGAGTAAACTCTGTAACACCACTTCCTCTTAGGTGAATCCTGTGGGGAAACTCTCTTGAGTTACAAGAGGATGGGGAGGAAGGGAATTTTGAATGATAAAAGTAACCCAAAATATTAATACTAATTTCAGAACGTTTGTTTTGTAAAAAATGCTCAGTATCTCTGAATGGTCTACAAATTTTATAATGCTGGTTTTGTGATTAAAAAATGTATTTCATGAACAACCTGTTTATAGTACTTGCATACACACAACCTGTGCCCTGTGATAAATACAATATGCTGTTGGCTTAGTGGCTCTCATTTGATGTGGTGGTTTATTGAAATTTCTGGTCTTTATACCTACATACGTATTAGATTAATGGATCTAATTGCTTCAGTTACTATAAGGTGTGGTTTGCGTTTTATGATATTCCCCCCCTCCCCGTAATACATGCTGTTCCCTCTAATGGTCTCTTTATATTTGAAAATAGCTGCTTCTGAGAGAAGGGCTTTTTATGCACTTACGTTTTCAGCCACGGCTTTTTCAGTTAAGGGTGTGGCTTTTTCTGACAAAGTTGTGTTAGAACAGACTCTTGCATAAAAACACTTATCGTGGCAAAAAGTCCTTTGACATTACAGCTTATCTTGGGGGCTGTAGTACACTACATCTGTATGGAAGAGCAGTGGGTATGACGACAGTCTTAAGTTTTGTCATTTTCTACTGTCTGGGCAGCCTGTTGTGATTTTCAGAGTGACTTTCCAGTTTATAGAACCATTGGCCATTCCCCAGCGTGTGTTCAGCTTAAATGCTCAGGTTCCTTTTATTTATTTATTGGTATCCATATTACTGAAGCTCTTACTGGGGAGTTCATCATGCCCTACTCCCAAAGGGTCTTCAGAGGAAACTCATAAATAATTTTCAATGGCTTGTGCAAAATGCTGTCAAACATCTGTTTTTAATTCAAAAATCAATACCTTTATCATCAGTAGCTGACAGCCATTAAAATAAACAATTACTATTACAGTTACATTAAAAGTGTTAATTACTAGACCGTGGTGGGGGGATGCCATTAATTTTGGGCATCAACAAAACTGAACTATGAAAACAGTATTTAACCTTGGATATAAAATGATCACTTAAACCTTGAATTCCCTGTTATATTATTGCCCCTACATAGTGGTGAAGCAGTAATAGCTTCCCAGGACTGTCCTGAACACCATCTTATACTTGGGTGAAGGAGGAATACAACTTTGGCAAGACACTGTGATACCATTGTACTGTTGCCTGTGCAGTCTGTTAGAGACCAGCTTCTTTCTGATGTGGGTAAGAAACTGTGAAGAGAAGTAACTATGTGTATAACTCATTTGGAAATAGCTGTTGGTACTCTGAAAGTAAGATGGAATTAGTGTAAATAATTAAATGCAAAATTATGTTTGCAGATGTGTGTACACTCTAAATAAGACTGCACATACACACATACACGAGATACAACATTACACTTAAATACATTCTGGAAGTTGAATGCTTCAGCCAGTAGGAGTGGGCTGCTGTTCTCTGCTGGTGGCGGTAGTGGTAAGCGTGGACTTGATAGTTTTCTCATGGTTTGCTTTGAAGTAAATACACATTTAGGGCTATACTCAGCAGAATGCAGTATAAATTCTGAACTACTTGAGCTGTTCAGTTTGTCTTTATTTGTGAGCTTGCCCTTGCACTGTTTCGAAACTCTCTGATTCCTTGTGATAAGCAGAAGTTGAAGTTCAGACTTAGATTGGGCAAAGTGAACTATTATGGTGAGAGAGTAAGCTATGTGTTTGGATCTGCAAACTGTCATTTTCAACAAAAAACTGGATGTCGAGGCATCAGGAGAGCTAATAGAGCTCAGATGAGGGCTTCTGGAAAGTGGTAGTGGGCCTTCAAAGGCATTTTGGGGGTATGAAATGGGCAGATGATGCAGGCTGGAGGTTGTGATGAGGAAGAGAACTTAGAAGGGTGTGTGTTAGGTGTCTGAAGCTGCCAAAGGAGAGGTGGCTCGTTTTCTATAATTTCACTTGCTTAAAACTTTCTAGGTCTACCTTGAAATGTTTTCCATGCGGTTAAAAGCGTTATTTCTTTCCGCTGTGCCCTGCTGTATTTCTTTCTGAGTGGAGGAAAGCTAGTAATTAAAAGAAGTTAGAATAATAAAAATGTGTATATGTGCTTACTTTAAAGACGAAAAGAAAAAAAAAATCCAACTATGACTTTTGAAGCCTAAACTGATTGGTTTAAAACAAAGTATGTTAAACAGTGCAAAGATATCTGTGTGTGTTTATTTAGCTACTCAGTGGGTGGAAATCACTGAGCATCTAAAACTCAAGTGGCTTAAGTGCTAGCATAGATTTTGATAGTAGTATCTTCTGCAGAGTCAAGAAAACACTTTTCGTTTGTTCATTGTGTTCAACTGTCTCAGTTCAGTGATTTGTTCATTCTGAAGTAAGAAACCAGTTGAGTTTTGAAACTTGTTTTCTAATGTAAGGATTAAAGAGGATGAGATCTGCTAATTCTGATGTCTTGAAGTAGATAATTTTCTTCACTGGAATAACATAATCTGTATTTCAAAATAACTTATGTAAACTTTCCTTTTCTGTGTGGATCCATAACTGAGGTGGCTTTAGCTAGTAAATAGGCAAGTAAATTCCTAATAAAATTAAATTCCGCAAGAAAGTACAGTTTTAAGACAAGTCACTAAGAAAAGTACTAAAAATAGTGAAAGAGTAGAGATGTGTATCAAAATTTACTGGTTATAACATGTGGAAGAATAGTCGTTACTTAAATGAAGATGCATACAATCTTTCCTACTACATAGCCAAAAGAATTGCAATGACTTGATAATGCCAGCAGATTTTAATGGTATTAATCCTTGCAAAATAGAAGATGCATCATGAAATTGACTTTTTAAATCAGAGCTCCCCTTACAGTGTGAACCCCAAATCTGAATTGGTATTACTGAAATTAGTCTGGTTTGCCTTACTGGGACAGGGAGCTAGATTCTGCTACTTTATTCTCTTTACCTGTTCTTGCACCTCCAGGAAAAGACCTACTAGCTTTTATCGGCTCATTTTCTTAGTAAAGTTGCTAAGTGTCGTGATGGCAAGGGGTTTCAACCTTGCCTATTTTGTGTATAATGTAAATAATTACAGTTTGCTGAACTGGCAAGCCATTCAGAGTTAAATATTCTTATTACAGTTTTACAGTTAGTGAAGTACAGTTTGTTAGTGACATTTTGTTTAATCATGTACGATATGCAAAGAAAATAAAGCTTTTCTGAAAAAGCTCAATTTTAAATTGATATGTCAGGTGATCAGGAATCAGAGTTTTGAGCCTCAAAGGTGTTGCGAGGGTGGCTTTATTGAACTGGTTGCTTGTCAGTGGAAGGCTTAAAAAAAAAATCTTCTAAAAAGGATTTTGGAATGAAAGTTATGATATTATGCCCAGAAAACTGGGATAATGTTACTCAAAGGGATTCTTGTGACTGAAAAAAGGATGTGTGTATGAGCAATACCAACCGAGTTTTCAGCCGTTCTAGTAGACACATGCGATTGCTGATTACAACATGTAAAACTGAAATGAACCTTGGCCGGTGGGTGGGGGGGTTGTGTTTGTGTGTGTGTGCTTTCCAGATTCCAAAACCCACATGCTAATGTGGTGATGCACATGTTGTTGAATGAACCTAGAATAAATATACTTGTGAAAAGCATGCCTTAGGTTGTAGAGTCAGTATTTCTGCCTTCATCTCCAGAAATGTGTTCGCAATCTGAGCATGTTTTTGGTGGGGTTGATTCTTCATATTAATGAACATGTGTAATTATGTTTTCCATAATGATTTGAATTCTGATTTGTAGAATATTTTCATTATGTCTGCTTTAATGTTTTAAGTAAAAATAAAAATGCAAAACCAAACCAAAATAACCCCCCACAAACCCAAACCAAAACCAATGAGTTTTGACCTCATGTGTCTTGAACTTTGCTGTCATTGTTGGTGAGAAGGTTTGAAGGACTTCCAGTGTTCTGAAAATCAAGCTATGTAGACAACTTAAGGAGCTGATGGTGGTTTAAATGGGAACTCTTGTATTAGTTTCGTGTAGCATGTTTGTGTGTAGCATAGTTGACTTTGCGTATATGTTAGCCTACTTTTCTAATCTTGTATATTAAAATCTTTCTTCTCCGTTAAAATATTACTATCCAATTGCATAAACAATGGTTTCTGTATTTGGGAAGCCATGCTAATTTTAGATGGATTTGAACTGTTGCTCTGAAACAAGAAATACATATGAAGTTCTTAATTATTTTCTTGCTTGATTTATTTATTCCTCTTCTCTGCCTCCTCTAACAGGTTCCTTAAAACTGTGCTATGAATGGTGATTCTGGTGTGGGGGTGGTGACTTCACCACCTCCAACAACAGCCCCTCATAAAGAGAGGTATTTTGATCGAGTTGATGAAAATAATCCAGATTATTTGAGAGAGAGAAATATGGCACCTGACCTTCGCCAGGATTTTAACATGATGGAACAGAAGAAGAGAGTCTCCATGATTCTTCAAAGCCCGGTAAGAAAAGAAAATGCTTTAACTTTAAAGTGATACATTTAATATCTCTACTTTTAATATCCCTATGGAATTGTAGAAATCTGTGGTATCTCAGATCCATTTGATCTTTTTTCTGGTTGGCCTGTCTTCTAAAGTTCTAATTGTAGCCTAATTTTTCCTCACATTATCTGGTTGAATTTTTATTGTCTACTCATGAAGAAGCTCTTCAGTCTTGCTTTCAGAATTCTCTGTGTAATCGTCAGCATTTTTTCATATTGTCCATCTAGTCCTGATCAACCATTTCTTAACTTGTTTCATATATTCAGTATTCATTTAAACACTTAAATTAGGTACCTGTTCTAAGAGTAGCTTATACAAGGCAGGCCTGTCCTGTGCTCAGTTTTTCATGCATAATTCTGACATACAAAATATTTTTGTATGTATCTTTCTGAAAAGGTGCACAATAATAAACTATGAATGATTGAAATGTAATATTAAAGCCATTTCCCTCAGGGAGAAAGTACAGAATACAAAATTTCTCTCATAACATTCGTTCCTTTTGTAATAACTGATGGGTGACTTTAGATACAAAATATTTCATAGCAGGACTTCATTAAGAATAGGAATGTAGTGGTATATTATTTACAGGTTTTCCATGTGAAATCAACCCATTTTATTTAGATTCACTTAACGGTTGGAATACTTTTCTTTCAATACAAATTCCAGTGTTCTTGTCAAAAGCAGCAGCTACCAGCAGTAGTAAAAAAAAATCTTGTTTTCTTCCGTTAAAAGTTAAAACAAACAAAAAAACTAAACCAAAAAGAACAAAACAACCAGGAAGAAAGTGAACAACCCCTTGTTTAAATGTATTTGTAAAATTCAGTGGCTATTCCTTCCTGTGTTGCTGGATGCCTTCTTGGCACTCAGTTCTCTGTGAGCCACACTGGTAATTTTTCTTCTCTTTTCTGGTTCTACTTTTATTTTCATATTTGGTGTTCAAGTCTGTTGTACATCCTGCTTACTCTTCCAGAAATCCATATAAGTAGATTCAGTGGGTTTTGGTGTTACTCGGAGAGAGAATGCTGGAATTTCCATTAACAAAAATATAAGTGACTCGTATCATTTGAGCTGCAGAGAGCAACATTTTCAAGTAACAGTATGCACCAGTAATTTTGCCCTGAGCTGTTTTTTAGAAGAGGTATAGGATGTTTCCATCTAAGTGCTAAAAAGAAGCTGTGTATAAAAGTTTGAAGTTCATTTCAACATGCTTTACGACATGCAATGTCCTGTTGCTAGGCTTTTTGTGAAGAACTGGAATCTATGATTCAGGAACAATTTAAGAAGGGGAAGAACCCAACAGGTTTATTGGCTTTACAGCAGATTGCAGATTTCATGACAACGAATGTACCAAATGTCTACCCTGCAGCACCACAAGGTGGAATGGCTGCACTGAACATGAGTGAGTACATCTGAATTTATAATAGCTGAATTCTTTGTTTCCTTTTTTTCTTTTTTTGAAAGACTTAAAATGAAGGCAGTGTGAATGAAATGAAAAGTGCTGGGAGGTTCAAATGTGATCCTGTTCTGCTTACAGGAACATTGCAAGCATAAAATGAGTTAATTAGTTTCTAATGCCACAGTGATATGCATTGTGATTCATGTATATAATTTATATCAAAAGCTATTTCCTGTATGGTATCTTAATTGAAAAGTAAGCCTGATAAGTCAGCACTAGTAAAAAATTTAAAGATTTATATTTTGCTAATGTTTACCACATGGATTGATGCAGGAAAATGAAATGCTCATTAGTAGTCTAGTAACAGTGAAGGTCGTTAGAAACTAATTATTTTTGCCATTGCAATACTGTTTGCAGCTTTCTTCTCTGAACTGAAGCTATAGACAAGAAACTCCAGCAGGCAAAACAAAGCAGGAAAACAAACACCAAAATGTGCAAATGCACATACACATAGGTTTTGTGTTAAGATAATATAAATCCTTGCCTGTGCTTCAAAATAATATCTGTGGTTTAGACTTAGCATGGCCTGGTTCTGCTTTATCACAGTTACTTTTAGCCACGTTTCTAATTGCACTGTAACTAGAACTACAGTATTTGTAACTATTTACCATAATCTCTAGCTTGTACTTAATGTTTCCTAACTAAATGAACTTGTGTGCATCTTTTTAGATATATAATTCTCCTTTTCAGGAATACTAAATCATATATCTCAAAAAATTGAATATTCGGGGTTACATTTTTCTGTTAACAATGAAGTTGTATTTTACAGACAATCATTAGTTTGAGAGAGGAAAAAAAATACTTTGCTAAGGAGCCCACTGTCACATTAGCACTAATGAATATTAGGGAAGGAAACAAGTGCTGAGTCTACTGAAGATAGAGACTTGTCTGAGACTGTCATTGTGTTTGTGGAATATAAATTATGACATTATAACAATTAAAGTTTCTTAGGTTAATATGTTGATATAAACCAGTAAGAACAACCACTGTAATAGTGGTGTGTGGTGTTAGGTGTTAATTGAAGTTGAAGACAACCCCCCTTGTACTTTTTTACTGCTTCTCCTTTTCAGGTCTTGGCATGGTGACACCGGTGAATGATCTGAGAGGATCAGATTCCATTGCTTATGAAAAAGGGGAGAAGTTGTTGCGATGTAAATTGGCGGCTTTCTACAGATTAGCAGATCTCTTTGGCTGGTCTCAGCTTATTTACAATCATATAACAGTGAGTATTGAATCAACAGATAACTGAACCAATTGTTTTAACATACAAGAGAATTGCTTCCCTCCCCCATTAGTCACTTTCTCTTTGTGTGGAAGAGGAGCAAAGCAGTATTGAAAGCAGTATAATAGTGAAGAGATTTGTCATTACATCTCAAGAATAAGAACTGGAACAGCTTGGATGTCAGCTACCATAGCCTGGATAGAGTCTTAAGAGAGTGTATGTGAAAGTTCTTATGATGAAATTAAGATTCCTGAAAGACTTAGTCTTTTAGTATCTTAAATGCTTTGAATAATTGTATTTGTCATTCTGCAAGGTTATGTCTTCATTTCTTGCTAAGTACTGAAATATCTTATTAGTCATACAGATGAATTTTATAATTCAAGGTACCACCAACCTTTTGGAAAAAGAAGCCATAGTATTTCTGAACATGAGCGAACTACTTAGTTTAAAGCAGTGTGCCAGCAATTTTCCATGTGACTGGGTAATTGCTGGCATCCATAAAAATAATGACAAGGAGGTCAAATCAAGGATGTTTTATATGCCAGAAGAATGATCATGAGTCTCATGAGTAAAGTCACAGCTGTGGTGTGCAACACAGTCAATTGTTTTCCTAACAGAGCTTAATTGTTTTTTTTTTTTCTACACGGTAGAGGTTGTCCTTTATGTATTTTCAGTTCTTCTAGTTACAGCCTGAGTGAGATACAGTAATTTTATTATTACTGCTTTTTGAAATTTCAAGGTATATTATTTGTGAAGCCAATGAAGATGATAAATGAGATGGGTAGGCACAGGATCAAGGCGATGTTGGTTAGAGCATTTGGTCCTTTCAGTAAGGGAATGTATCCAACATAATGGTTCTTGTAAACAAATCTGTGCCACCCCCTGATTTTTCATATGTGATGGGAGAATTCATTGTGTAAAAGGGACATTAATGCGGTAAAAAGATTACTAGGCAAGCGGGTTTGGAGATGGCTTTCTAGTGTAAAGTTCAGCCCTGGGAATGTTTATGCATTTAGATAAAAAAGTAAATGTAATGAAGAGCAGCATGCCAAGAGAAGTGGTTAAGGCAAGAGCATGTGATTGGGGTGGAATGCCTCAAGTTTACTCTCTTTTGGTGGAGGTAAAGCACAGCAAGATTAGATAGTAGTGATACCAGCTGAGGTGGAAGATAGTCAAAGCACTTGGAGTTTGAGATTCTGAAAGTATTGTTAGACAGTTTTGAAGGGCAAAGTGGTACTGGAAAGCTCTTAGTTAGTGGTTTGTCACTGGCAATCCTAAGTTGTCATTCACCCATCTTTTAGAAACTCCTCCAGTGAGTAGCATTCTAAAAAGTGACTAATAGATGTAACGTACCTTCAGAAGCTGACATAGAACAAAGTTGTTATATTTACAAAATGGTCTTGTCTTTGTTCTGTATACCCATACATTTAGTAGTGTGGTAGTAAGACACTCCTTTGGAGTTTGACTCCAGGTTTTCAGTTTTTTGTGTGTGGATGCTGTAATTACTAGGTGATTGCATTCAAGTTAAAAGCTGCCAGTGCACCTCTGATTTATAAGAAAAGATACAACAGCCTCCTGTGAGGGGCATAAGCCTGTGTATTAGAGGAGAAAGGAATTGTGAGGGTGTGAGAGCATATGCCAATCTGGGCATATCAGGGAATTGGGTGGAGTATCTTTGCTTTTCTGGATCCTTATCAGGCACTGACAGCTGCTGTGTGTGGAATTGTTCAGACTGGTGTAGTCTTGACACAGAAGCAGAATTACAGAGCATCAAGAGCTTTCATGTAAAGTACAATAATGCAGAGTAAACTTGGGTGCCTCCAGGGTTAGGCAGAATTTGAGATTACAGGCTTACAGAAGGTACACATCATTCACCAACTCTTGGTTTGCTTTGAGGGCATGAGCTGTTTATTTGATCTAGTCTTAAAGTAAGGTGGTTTGTGAGTCTTGCTGCTCATTTATCCTATGTTTGAGCTTTCTTACTAGCTTTTGCGGCATTTTGAGTAATACCTGTTCATTGTCTTGCATAAATAAGTAAAAGATATTCCAGACGATTTAAGTTCCATAATGGAGAGCTATTTTGGTGATTCATAAGTACAGGTTAACTTAAACTAACTGGTGCAGCATAAGGCTCTTAAGCTATAGCATGTAACCAGCTGGTTGTGAAGGAAACTATATTTCTACTTTCTAGAAGCTTTTGGATGACTGATCAACTACTTATTTTAGAAACTTTTTTCCCTGCACTAGGACTGTATTACAGTATATATGTATGTAATGTTGCAAGTAGTAGAAGACATGAGGGAGCATAAAGTAGCTGCATCTTGGGGAAATGAAAAACTCATAAATAAAAAAAGTAAAAATTTAAAAATATTAAAAACAAAAAGTGGGTAGACTGATAGCAAAATAGGGAGTTGTCTCATATGTCCAGTAAAAACATTTGAAGCCTTTTAATTCTCCATTGAGAGACACCTAAGCTACCTAACTGTATTTTTCGTTGTACAGACTTTAAACAGATACATCCCAAGATGTGAATGGTTTGAATTCAGAATTAGTTTTGTATTCTAAACTCCTGATTGTGTGATTTAGACAAAAGAGCAAAAACATAAGTGGCAGTCAGGATACTTGGTAGAAAACCTGCAAGTGTGCTCTACTGCTCACAATGTCTCGCCTGGCACCAGCATCAGCGATGAAACCCTTCTCAGCATCAAGATGTTTTAGATCTGTGGGCCAAATTCTTGTGTTTTCTCACATGCTTGCATTTCATACCTTCTGTTTTACTACGATAGAAATACAGTTGGAATACAAGCTCATTCTTCTAAAAAAAACCAGTAACGTCCCTCGCTCCCCCCTCCCTTCCTTTGATCCATAGCAGTTTAGTTGTCATTACCAGTAAGGATCTAAGGATTTAGTACCTTCCACCAATCTGAAGGACTCTGATGTATCTACCATGTGGTTTTGTTCAACATGAGTTAATTAACTGTGCTGTATGTTGATAATCTGTTGTAGCATACATGACAGTCATATTGCATATGTTGTTGGCATACTTGCCCATTTCATACTCAGGAAGTGAAAGTAACTTTCATGGTTTTGTGCCGCCTTGTATGCTTTAAAAGTAAAAGCCTTTAAAATATTCGTAGTAACTTTTACTCTTGTTTTATCCTTAGGCCAGAGTAAGTTCTGAGCAGGAGCACTTCCTCATTGTACCTTTTGGACTCCTCTATAGTGAAGTTACTGCATCTAGTCTGGTAAACAATTACTGTTTTTCACAGCTGTTAGATACAAGTAGCTGAATCTGCCTGTCTGTGTATCTGTCAATGTTTAAATTCTGAACTAGAGAATATTTCACTGTGTCATATGTTTAGAATAGTTTTATTGAACATGGTTGGTTTTTGTACAGCTGAGGTATCTCAGAGAGATTTCTTTGCAGATGTTCACTACCCGCTGTCCTGCAGTTGATCTAGTTGATCAACAACTATACAACAACTAACAACAATAGCAGTTGATCTTGTGTTGCTCTTGACACCTTAAGGTCCCAATACTCCCTCTCAGCTATCTGTGCAGTTGGCTCTTTCTTACATAACTCCACGTTAACCATCTGTAAAATTTTAATTGAAAAAGCTGTAGAAAAAGAAATGGAGAAAACTTAGACTTGCTCTTTCTTGTTTCTACAAGACTTTTAGAAGAGTAAGGGCCACGCTGTGGGGGTATTTTGTGTGTTTTGGTTTGTTGGTTGTTTTTTTAAGGTGTTCTGCTTTTATCTCTATCAGGAATGTAAGTACCTTGAGAATGAAGGTTGCTGAAGGTAGCGAAATGCACACACAGAGTAGAGAGCATGTTCATGCAGAAAATGGCTAGCAGTGGGATTTAATAAGAAGATAGACTACAGTGAGGAGGTATATAGCATAGCCAGATCCGTGTGTGTTGTGGTTTAACCTCAGCCAGCAACTTAAGCACCACACAGCTGCTCACTCACTGCTCCCTCCCACCAGTGGGATGGGGAGGAGAATGAAAAAAAAAAGGTAAAACTTATGGGTTGAGATAAAGATAGTTTAATAGTTTAATCTGTAAAGTTTGCAAGTTTCTTGTATAACCCTACCGTAACTCTCAGTGAGTTGCAGCCATTTGTCACAGCTCTCTCAGTAACTTTTGTCAGCTTCTTGCACTGTTACCTGTTATGTGGAACAGTTTTGTGTCATATCCAGTAGTCCCTGATGTCTTCTTCAGTTAGCTTAATCTAAAGCCAGGGCCCTGGTCACCTACCTACAGCACATTTTGACACTTGTTAAAATAAACTGCTGAAAGAAATACAGTTCTAGTGTTTCAGTAGTAGATGTTGAATTAAATCAGATTTTTGGCAGTCGTGATTGATTTATGAAACTAACTCTTTTCGTTCCCAGGTCAAAATCAATATTCAGGGAGATGTAGTTGATCGTGGAAGCACTAACTTGGGAGTAAACCAAGCTGGTTTTACTTTGCATTCTGCAATTTACGCAGCTCGACCTGATGTTAAATGCATTGTTCATATTCATACACCAGCAGGGGCAGCGGTAAGCACACTTTTTAGTTTGTCATCTGTGATGTTCCCCCCACTCAACTGGAAAATAGGTGGGTCCCCTTAATCATAGATTTGCTTCCTTTCTGAAGGGCACAAAGCCTTTAAGTCTGCCTTCAAACATGTGGTTCTGTTTTAATCAATCACATCCTCCTTATTTGGTTGTTATGTGAGTGGTCAGACAGTAAATTGAGCTCTATAATTGGAAAATACATATTTCATATTTGTGGGTCCTTTACCACAAAAGGCCATATCTTTGGGCAGTGAGTCATGAGAGCTTTAGCATATTTTGTTGATTTTGTAACAGCACAATTTATCAAGGTTTTCTTAAATATTTGAAACTTGTCCAATACCTCTCATTAGAACAACTGGTTACAAGTCAGTTGTACCTCTTCGGAATTTTTTGAGAGAGTCATCTGGTGACTTTATTTCAAAGTTCACATTCTGATTCTTTTAATTTTTTTAAACTGATTAACAGCAGTGATACAACCATTTTAAGGATAAAGTATTAGATTCCTAAAATTGTGAATGATAATGTAGTCTTTAAAAATGTTCCTTAACTTTACCCGCAGTGCTGCAGAATTACCAGTGTCAAAGTTTGTCACTAAATTTCTTCTTTTTGGAGGGGGGGTTGGAATAGAATCACTGAGTGGAGTGGAAGGAATGAAGGATACAGTTGATTTGGGTGGTAGGTTTTTTTTTTTCCTGACTCTTTTGATTTTGGTGTTGAGGTCATGTAAAAGCAGCCATACTGAGTCAGACCCAAGATCAATGTGACTTTTCTATCCAGTCCAAAAGTTGTGAAAAATAGAGGCTTTAGGGATGGAATCTAAGACCACTATGTACATGTCTGTACGGACACATACATAAAATATGTTTATATATTTTTTATTATAATTCTTATTATTGTTATAGTTTTCCATTTTTTTTCTGTTGGAAGAAATTCAGTTAGTTGTGTTAATATTTCTCAGGTTTCTGCAATGAAGTGTGGTCTTTTGCCAATTTCACCGGAAGCGCTTTCTCTTGGGGAAGTAGCTTATCATGACTACCATGGGATTTTAGTGGATGATGAAGAAAAGGTGGTTATTCAGAAAAATTTGGGACCTAAAAGCAAGGTCAGTATTTACATCTAGAATTAAAGAAAAGTATATGTGTGGGGATGGGGGAGGCATGTTCTCTAATCAAGAGCAAGAAAATACTTGCCTTACTGCTGTTAATTTTGTTTGCAATATCTCTTTAGGTCCTTATTCTGAGAAACCATGGCTTAGTATCAGTTGGAGAGACTGTTGAGGAGGCTTTCTACTATATTCATAATCTAGTGCTTGCCTGTGAGATTCAAGTAAGAGTTTTAGTATGTTATGTGATACTAGTCTGCTATATTAACCTGCAAACAGATTAATAGTTGCACACTTTACTGGCTAAACTCTTGATCTAAACTAACACGGTGATCTGTGAAGTCTTTGTTATGCGAGGATGTTCAAAACCTTGGTTTAACCAGCAATATTGATTTGATATATACTGCCTATTAAAACAGAGATATTTTCGAAGCCTTAAGACAAGTTTTATGAAAGTATGTTACTTTATTTAGCTTTGAAATGAAGTAGATTTCTTCTGTTTTGCTGAT
>NW_010528237.1:45454-58487 GCF_000687285.1 Phaethon lepturus
AACACCCAGTGCAGAAAATGAAAATGGCAATAACAGGGATTTAGAGATCGTGTCTTAGATCATGCTGTACTTCTGTTTGGCTAAAGTATAGTGTCCTTTTTAAACAAATATGAACTCCTTGTGAAATTTCTGATAAAAATGTCCTCAGAAATAAGTAATTATATTGGATTTTTCCTACTCCTGTATTAATATGTCTCTTCGTAAAGGGAGAAGTAGACTGTTTTTAGAAAAAACACTGAACACTGCAGTTGTCAGTGTGATCAAGTGCACAGAAAACCAACTTAAAAACCTTTCAGTCTCCATAATCTCTGAATTGAACACAGGTGTAGTAATTGCATCGTTTTGGGTGGACATTATTTGCAAGTTAACTGGCTCTCTAGCTTGTTGTTGTTACTGGCTTGACTTAATAGAATGATTCTGATATTTATAATTGTATCTGAAGGTACAGTTTATATTATTGAAGAAGGAAGCAACTTAAACAGTCTTAGGAATGAATAGAAGAATATAATCATTGGTTCAGTTCTCTGCTATGTATAATGCATGATCAACTGTTCTGTAAATTTGCTGCTCTGAGTGTCCATAGCCATTGCAGCAATTCTGACTGTTCAACTGTTCTTGATATTACAGTGGACTAAAGAGGATGGACATAGAACTGCCACCTCTGCTGTCCCTAACCTGTTTGTTCCGTTGAACACCAATCCAAAGGAGGTCCAAGAAATGAGGAACAAGGTTTGTAATAGCAGTAAAATAACTTTTTTTTTGGTCATCACTACAATTAAGTTGTATGCTTGTAATGAACTAACTTACTTTTCTATAGTGAAATTTTTGGGGCTCAATAACACAGCTCTGGTATCGTCCTGTCCCTTTATAACAAGATAGTGAAACAATTCCTAAATATTCTGAATTCATCTTGGAAAAAGATTGTATTACTCTCCGCTATATAAAGACTTGCATTGTCTTATATTTTGTAACTGTCAGACCAATTGCTGGAGATATCTGAAACAGCCACCACTGAATTTATGGTAGTAATTCTGTTCCCTTAGATCATAGTTTTGCATTAGTGACCTGTTGTCCTGTTTTGGTTTCACGAGGTGAATTTTTAGCCTAGACAAAGAAGTCTGCGGGTATCTCTCCACATTATATTTTATTATATTATAATAGGGTGTGATTGTTGCAGAAATTTTTTGGGCCTTTGGAACTGCATGTTAATTTTTTTTTAAATGACCTAGCAGTTAATTTTCCAGTCTTCAGATTTCAGATCTTCTTGTCACCAGTCTACCAACAGGAAAGCATTGAATGCATTGGGGCTTTTTCACTTTATTTCTTTTAAAGTATAAAATATGCATGGGTATCTTGTTACTACTTAATAACTTGTTCTGGATTGTTTTGCTGCTTCTGATGGCCATATGGAACATGGGAGTTAGCATTATGTCACAGGAAAGTCTGTGTGCTGGGGTACTAGCAGGAATACTGACTTGCACTACTAACTTGCTGACAGAGCTTTCGCTTTTCCTGGCTTGGCACAATAAAATAATAATCACTTGAAATAAGAAGTCTGGTGAAATTGCCAAGAAGTTTCTTGGTGTTTGAAACACAAATATTGCTGTAGTAAAAACTTGAATGAAGTGACTAAGAGGAGAGAAGTAAAACTTGAAACTTTTTACTTTCCTGATGACAAGAAGGGTAATAAACTAGAAACAAGTACAGATGATGCAGGATCTTCATACTTTCTGAAATACCAAGTATTAGTAATACCTTGTGTTTCTATACTTGTATGCATGCGTTTTTGTATAAATTGAATGTCCTTTTTAGTTGTAAAGTAGAGGTCTTTCTGGATGCTTCCTTTTCTTCGTTTATCTTGGAACAAGAACCAGAATATTTTAGAAATAAATTCTAAGTCAGTTGTTATGAATTCTTTACCTCTGTAGGATATCCAATTTAAATAGATAATATCTAATTTTAAATACCCAGTTTCTGTTCCCATCATCTGTATGGATCACAAAAGTGATGCATTTTAGTATTGAGTGTCAGCTTATGCATAGAAAAATATTCATATGTCCTTTTGAGAATATGGTCCTGACTAGATGTAAAAATTGAATGTTGTGCAGTGTTTTACAGTAAATTCTTCAGGAAGATAATATTGTGGTGCAATAGGCTAGTGACAGAAACTTGTAAATGACCAGTCAGATACAGTAGACTTACATAAAGATGACCTCTGTGGTTCTCTACTCTCCTCAGCGTTATTCACAAACTGAAGGTGTGTGTTATCTATCTGTAGAGTTTTAACATGAGCCAGTACTAAAAAGCACAGGACAGTACCTGCTGTGGTACTTAAAGACTAAATTCTGAGAAATGTGAGGAAACAACTAGGAACCTGAGC
Source organism: Phaethon lepturus (assembly GCF_000687285.1). NCBI lineage: Eukaryota > Metazoa > Chordata > Aves > Phaethontiformes > Phaethontidae > Phaethon > Phaethon lepturus. The sequence goes on from NW_010528237.1 coordinate 47,835, forward strand.
ACATGTCAAGTGGTGTTTATAAGCAGAGCTTTATTTGATGTGTAGGACCATAGCAATCTACACTAGTTGCAGCCTGTTGGCAGGTTCACCCAGTCCTTTTTTAAATATGAAAATCTGGTTAACTTCTCTCTGTTATTCATGTGACTGTATTCTGCTGCTTTCCTTTACAGATCCGAGAGCAAAATTTGCAAGATATTAAAACTGCGGGCCCTCAATCACAGGTTCTTTCTGGGGTAGTTGTGGACAGGAGTCTTGTACAGGTAAGAGTATAAAATGCCTAAAACTATTAGCTTAAATTTAATCTACCATATCCTCTGCTTTCACCTAATATATCACTATAAAATTATTCTTTAATTGGCAGAGAGTAACTGTTTATAAGGTAAGTCTTAGAGGTAACACCGTTGTCTTTGCGAGAGTGCTCAGGATCAGAAATTTAAGAGGCTTCAGCCATGTAACCCAAGCATGTCTGTGGAGGATGCTTCTTGTGGGTTTTTTTTTTTTTTTTTTTGCTGAATGTAATGCATGAAATTCAGAAGGCTTTTTTGTACGAGTTAGATTCTTCTTCAAAACTAGTTGGGCTTTGTGACAGCTTTTTGTTTGTTTGTTTTCCAGGTTTATGTATCTTGAAGTATTAATACTGGGCACAGCAGGCTCACTATGGGGCAGTAGTGTTGTGTGTTAAATATGTTTTATCATGCTGCATTATATTTTATTTGAAGAGTAGTTTGGAAAAAAAAAGCTATTAAACGTCAATAAAAGTTAAAAGCAGTATATCTGGGTATACAAAAGACTTTGTCTATGAATCATAGCTCAAAGCAAAGTAAGAATTAGAGCTATACAGTTATACTATATAGCTGAATGACAATAAAGCTCTATATATCTGAGTGCTTTAACTGACCCAGATATGTATTTTCTGATATAACTTTAAAAAGTTTGGCAAGTCTTATCATGACCATGGCATTATTCATGTTGGGTGTCATATTGTGTGCATGTCAACTCATTGTCATTTGCAATTTTATCTACCAGTTACTGTTTCTTTGCATGTTTTTAGCAACCATCATAATGCTTTTGGTTGATGTTTTAAAGCCTGGGCTCGGTTTGCTCTGTTTACTCAATTTACTGTTGCAGGATGCTCCCCTCTCAGACTGTACGGAATCTATTGAAGGGCTCGATCTCACAGAGCAGGCCTTTAGTCCCGCTAAATCTCTGTCTGTTAGAAAGGTACTGCCCTGTCATACTGCTGTAAATACTGTTGTTCACCCTTCGTTTTACCTCTTCCTTACCCTGACCTTTTCCTTCTGTTAGCTAATGATTTGGTTAGAAAAGTAAAAAAAGGGGGGGGGGACAAAAAAAAAGGATGGATCTCTAAATTATGTATATGCAACTATACAAGTAGTTACTTTACTCTGATAAAGTATCTTTTAAGGATTTTGATCGTTTTCATTGTCTGTAGAGGCTGGTGAGGAAACACTTGATGTTAAGGTGCTGATTAGATTCTGCATATAGTGCGTTTCTTTGCGCATGCTGTTAGTGTTGAATTACTCTAATTTGAGATCCATTTTGAGTTAGCTTAAACTCAGCTTGATTACATCAGTGTAATTCCAAAGATATCCACGTGTTCAGAGTGTGTCATACTGACAAACACGGTCAACTTTTGATCCTACATCGCTAGACATCTTGTTTCCTTAAAAATTCCTGTGGTTATCTACAAGAGTTGCTGAGTAATGCCCCACACTTCAAAAATCAATTGGCTTTCAAACATGTAATCATGCTTCTACTTATGTAATATACTTTAAATAAAGAATAAATTCAAGAGATGTGTGTGTGGTTGGGGTGGGCCGTCCTTTGAGGCTGAGTAAACAGGAACAGTTTGCACATTGGAAACAATCTGTCCTTAGCTGTCTTTCTCGCCCAGGTTTTGAAGGAGTTTCTTAGAGGTGGTCTAGCATGGAAGCACAGTGTGTAAATAAGCATCAGTGTCTCTTCTGCTCCAGTATTTTACCTAAAAGATGCTTAAATGGGTTTAGGTCATGCCTAACATGTCATTATCAGAATAGCTTTCCCATCAAAAACCCGAACACTTTGAATTACATCATTGTTGTGAATCTCATGACTTTATAACACTTTCTAGTGTAATGAGCCAGTTTGTATTGTAGATAGTTGTATCATAGTGAGAATTTGATAATGATGTTTTTCAGATTACAGTTTGGTTTATCCATATGCTGAAAGGAAAATTAATAAAATACTATTTACAGATTTAAGATTAAAAATAAAACAAAGCCAAATTCTTCCAGATAGTGCATGCCTTTTATTTTCTGCGTAATAATACCTTCGAAGTGGAAAATTATTTTTATGGTAGTCATTCATTGGTTATCACAACACAAGCAGTTTCTTTCACCAATGATGTGTAAGATACCTTTCAAGTACTACTTTTGAATAATGGCATCATCTTGCTATAAAACTAGTCAAATATTTTACATGGATTTTTGTAGACGGCAAGGAGCTAACAAAAGATCTATTGGTTATATGATTTTGCCCAGTATAATGTTAGGGTTTAGATGGCCAAATAATGTGTTTCCTTTTTGTGGTGGTGTGAAAGTGCTTTCCTGTTGAAATTAGAATTAATTTTGTGTAAAATTAGATCACAATGTTAATTACAGTAGGAGTCGCCTATTTCATAATCTTTATTATCTTAATATGGATTGTGACCTGAATGCTTAATAATTTCCTGTTGGGGGAACAAAACCCACAACCCTCCCAGTGAACCAAACAACAAAAAAACCCACCAGAGAAATTTCCTAGAAACTGTTTGCCAAAAATCAGTTGTGTATTATGGACTAAAGGAAGTGTAAGCAGTCTTATGATGCCCACATAGACTTCATGTGAAACTTGGAGGAGACCTGTACATCAAGGACTTAAGGACTTTTAGGTACCAGATAATTACTAGTTCTCAGTTGACAAATTCTTTGACACTCTATTATGGTGAAAGTAAAAAGTTCCATCTGATTGCAGTAATGCTTAAAATGTATTATGTTTTCAGTTAACACTGAGAGTTATATCAACACTAATGAACACTATTTTGGATGAAAAACATCCTGTTTGTGTATGGTATGCATGTAATGCTTGGAGTCTTCCGTGCCTGTGGCTGCAGTAGTAAATACTCCATTTTGCCTTGTCATTTGCTTTGTCCATGTTCTGAGAAGCCCTGGCCATGTTGCAACACAAGCTCCTTGTGCATGATGTAATTTTAGTCGTGTTACAGACTTGACTAACTAAGCTTCTGCTGCAGTCTTGGCTGAATGAGATGGAATGTTGGTTACAAAGACCATTCTGCAATCTGATCTGAAAAAAAAGTAAATTCACCTGAATTTCCAAGAATATTAAGTACAAGGGAAATGACCCATTTCCTGTCTCTTCCTTTAGAATGGAAATTTTGGGGCTTTGTTTTTCATGAAGAGCCTCTCAGTTCTGCCCCAGAAGTGGCACTGTGTTTTAATGGCGACTTCTACATGAACAGTACTTTTAAGAATCTTGGGGTTTTTTTGGATGAAGGCACTGCTTTAATGACAGATTGTGTTAAGAGCAATTGTTAACTCTAGACTATTATTATGAACCTACTGTCTGATTAAGAGAAAAATTGGCATGTATAAGGTGCAGTTTTGCTCATATCTATCCCTGTGAACAAGATGAAGTGCTTGCCTGTTAAGTGACAGTCACCTCCTAGCAATTTTGATTTTTCTCTGAAAGCAAGATTTGGTGGAGAAGTTGCAAAATGATTTGATAATCTAAAGTTTCCTTGTAGGATATGTGAGATACAGGTTTAATACAAAGGTATATTGGACAACATTAGCTATAAACGACTTTCCCTTTGTTGGATCTTTGCAGGGAGAGTATGCCCCTACAAAATTCTCAGGAGTGAAAATATATTCTGTTCATGAATGTAATCTGTCCATTATTTCTTACAGTGGAGAAAATGCTGTTGATATTCAGGTGCTTACACATGCAATCAAACTTCAAGTAGTCATCAAAATTAGTAGTAGAATCATCATCAAAATAATACCAGTATCAGCATAATCCAGATTAAGTCACTATGACGTTAGTTTTTTGCATGTCATCCTGTGTTGAAACAGAGTGACAGTCTTTTACATGGGAATTTATTCCCTCTCTACAGGCTCTCTAATATTGGAAGCAACTCCAGTCCAATTTTCTTGTTCTGTTTTCCTGAACATTTATAGGAATCTCTGAATGGTATGGGCAGGTTGATAGCTCTGCAAAGTCTTGTCTATTTTAGTGTCACATTTAACAATCTAAAATGTGACCTGTACTGGTTTTTTTTTTTAGTCTTTTATACTCATTTTCCTTCTGTCCCGTGTTACTCTCTTCATTTTGAGTGTCTGTTTTTATTTGAATTCTTGAAAGACTGCTCTGTGGCCTATTCTGTGAAGTAATGCATCTCTACTTCTTTGGTTTATACATGTTTTAGAGTAATCATGTTGCAGAACTTACTAATAAACTACTGTGATTTTCCCCATGGAATCAGTACCTCTACCCTTACAATTTTCATAAGTGGCCTTTGAACTGCTTCCATATTTTTCATACAGAGCAAAGCTGGATGTGTTAATCTGGAAACAACTTTTAGCAGATCAGAAGTTTGCCTTTCTGGTGTCTCATTAATTTTTCTGCTTTTATGGTCCAAAAAACATAAGTGTTTTTACTTTGTAATACATAATCAGCTTACTGTCACTGCCTCTGTTCTGTTTCAGTATTACTTCTCTTGTGTCAAAGATACTCAGCTAGTAGAAAAACTGTTTTGATTGTGGGTGTGGTTTATGTGTGTGTTTGGTTTTGGTCTGTTGTTTGTTGTTTTTTAAATTTAGTAAATGTGGTAAGCTTGATGCGCTGCTTTTATTCCCAGTAGTTAACAAAGGTACTCTCTTGAGGAGAACGCATAAGGCCAGTGCCCTAGTCGTCTTGCTGCAAACTGCATGTCTTGCTGTTTCTCATTATTAATTCAGTAGGCATTCAGTAAAACTGTTTCATGTGAAAGTTGTTCTACCTAGTCATTTTGGATTTAACTTGCAGACAAGATTCGAAGATTCTTAAACATTCCAGCGATACCAGTGCGCACTGTGTATGTCTTGTTCCTCTGTTGCCTTTTGTAATCCTAGAAAACTCTAGAAACACTGCCTGAGATCAGTGCTTTGCAAGACCTTGCTACTTCTTGCTGAGTTTCAGTTAAAACTACTTACTTTGTTTGAAGGGTGGGCAGAGATAGAGGGGGAAATGGAAAACTGCTATGGGCACCAATTTTCTGCCATCATTAAGAGCTGGGACCAGTAGCTTTGGGGGTGTTTTACGTTTTCTAAAAAACAATTAGGATTTGTACAAAGCTTGATGTTTTTGTGACTTTTTAATGCATTATCCTGTAGGAAAATCCGTGACTGTCAAGGCAGAGGTTTTATGGTATTGAGACAACCGGTGCTTCATGGCAGTAGTTGAGAAAAGGATTCTGACATTCTACTGACATTCTGCCTCTGAAATGAGAGTTCATCTTATTTTATGGCAAAATGGAGACCATCTGTAATGTTTTAGAGCTGTTGCTCTCCAGCAGTTTCTTTCAGGATCTTAGTGGAGACTTGTTACGCTGTTTGTTCCTCAGTATTTCTGGATGGCGTTTTCTTCCTGAAGAGCAGCATAGATTCTAACAACCAGCTGTTCTTACCTCCCTGGACTGCTCTAGACCAGATTTCTGGAGATCTCTCATGAGGCTTTCAGAAATATCTAACTGCTCTTGCCCTCATTCCATCTGGACATTCTTGTCTGACACCTTTCTGGTGTTGACAGCATGTCCAAAGCAGCTCTTAGCATCCAAAACAGTACTCGGTCTAATTTCATTTCCAGTTTTACAGTGAAGATCTTGTGCTTGTCCGTTAAGTATGGACATAGAATGGAACGTTTGTGTCTCTGTTCAGGTGGTATTTATTTTTGAATTGTGCTTTCTAATGCTTTCTTCTAAATATAGGTACCAGTAACATTTGAATATGAAGATGACTTGGGCCAGTCAATAACCCACACAGATTTGGTGATGGGATTTGGATACCTCTTTTCAACAGCGAAGACAATTCAGATATAACAATGCCACAAGGCACAGACCACACATCAGTCTTTTCCAAACTAGTGTTCGTAGAGTTCTATATATCCAATGAAAAAACTAATGCTTAAGTCACTGGAAAGATACAGCAGCTGTCCAGGCAAGCATCTTCTGTATCTGAGACAATGAAAAGCCAATGGCTACTGAAGTCATTAGCTTTACTATATGATTAGAGAAGAAAAGCTAAAAACCTTAGCATTAAAGAATCTCTGATGCAGCTGCTTTTGTCCATTGGAACTTACTGTTCTAGCATTGCTAATGTTTTATTTTTATTTGTGTAACTTTTTATCTGGCTTGTATGACAAATGTTATAAATGTGAATATGCTAACTTGTATAAGATTACAGTTAACTTTACTTTAAAATTGCTTGTAATAAACTGTTGATCTGGTGTATACAGAACACATACAAGATGGCTTTTTACTATAACATCTGTTAGATGTTATGCGGTAGCTACTAGAAATGGCTTTTCCCTTAGTACAAAAAACAAACCAACCCACAAAACAACAAAAAAACCCCAAAACAAACCACAAATAAAAATACTTATGAGCTGAGTCCCGTGAACTTCTACAGGTATTCTGTGCCCAGACTGCCATGCAGTTGGGGCTGGTATCCTGTTTCTTTTGTGGGGAGAAAAAGAAAACTGATAATTCTGTGACTTCAGATAGAATTCAGTTAGACTGTTTGGGTGCTGTTTGATTTACTGCTTAATGGTGGATATTCCCTGGTGGAAACACTGATGTGTCTGTAAGAGTAATTAATGAGACCTGTTTTCTCCTTTATATTAACCTGTTGATAAAATAAAAAAATCTGTAATAGGGTTTTTTTTTAAATCTAAAAAAAATAAATGTAGCATTTTTCAGAATATTTTCTTGTTTTGTTTTTGATTGCTTTGTAGTCTCTGTACTTCTCAGGGTCCTGCAAGTTACTGCCCGATTGCAGATGTATCTTAATTTTCTTTTGTCAGGGAGAACTGGTGACTGCATCAAAGGCAATAATTGAGAAAGAATATCAGCCAAAAGTCATAGTGAGCACAACAGGACCAAACCCCTTCAATAAACTCACTGATCGAGAACTAGAAGAATATCGCAAAGAAGTAGAAAGAAAGCAGAAGGGACCAGAAGGTTGGTTTCTCTGTGTGTGTTTTTTCTGCAATAGACTATAATAACAGCGAGTTTACTATTTGGAAGGTGGGTTACCTGCAAAGGCCATGGATAAATTATGCAGTTTTTGTGTGTTTCAGTTTTTCCAATGTGAATTAGAAATTTAAAAAGCATACTGGAGGTAGAATATGTGATCTAAATGTTAATGGAGTATTCTGTAAAAGGCATAGATCTTATTTTAAAACTTACCCTAGCAGACAAACTGGGGTGTTTATTATGGCCAGTTACTGCTGCTATTGTGAAGTTGAAAGCTTGAAACTTAAGTCAAAAAAACTCTTTAGGTACTGCAAGGTGTTGCAGAATGTTCCACTTTGTTTCCCTTTGCGCTAGAGATAGAGAACAGCATCATTCTCTCACCCTAGACTAACTTGTTGAAAACTGTGGATTTGGGAAATCTGTTGAATGGTGAAGATATAGAATAACATTTGATTGCTGCTTCAAAATGGCACGTCTTGGGGACTTCCCCTAAAATGGACTTTCTAAATTTTCACAGAATTATGAGAGAATTGTGCTGTAAAAAAGAGATCATTGCTGCATCTGAAGTGGTTATCCTGCTTTACTTCTCTATAGTTTTAAGGGATGATACTTAGGATGCGCATTTGTTGTTAAGTTTTGAATTCGGATGATGCAGGAACCAGAAGTGCCATTTATTTTGCAGTGTGCGCTCCCTGCTTCTGCTTTTTGATAAGGCAACACAGGAGCCAGTGTAGACTGTTACGTGTTCGGTTAATCAAGTATTGGGCTGTGTGGGGTGGGATGCTCTGCTGTTATGCTTGTATAACTGCGTACGTTTATTGTCTCAGTAACATTGCTACATCCTTCTTAGATAAGCTATCAAAGTATGGAGAGACTGTGTTACTGAGACAGACACCAGCTGGGGAACAGAGTACGTTGCTTAGAAATCAGACCATCAGTGAGCAAAATACATCAGATAAAAAATCTCTGGATTTGAAAGGCAGATCCAAAACCTTTCAAGGAACAGATAAGAAGACTTTGCAGGATCGTGACATATCATCACTGTCTAAATCTTTAGATAACACTCAGTTTGCTGCTGCATGGGTTTCTTGTCAGACCACGCAGCAAGTCATCACACATCTTAACCGAGAAGAGCCAGATGGACAGAAGTCCTCCCATAAGGAATTTCATACTGCAGTGATCAAAGCATTAAGGTCCAATCCTGACCTTTTGGCTGAGGCCTCAGGTATTACTAACATGGTACATTTGGGCTTGCAATCTAAGGAACAACCTCTTTACCTACACCGTTGGGAGATTCTGTCAGTTGACTCTCATCTGTGGGACGGATTGCACTTGTAATTGTCCAGGTGAACTGTATGGAACAATGCTTTAATATTGTTCTCTGTATACGGTGTACTCCTTATTAATGTTTTCCTTTGGATATAGGGCTGTTTAAACCTGGAAGCGAGGGGGACCCTCCTTACTAATAACAAATTCGCAAACCACTGTGAAATCTGTTTTGAATCATTTACTTACTGCATGTTTCTCTGATTACTTGTGCAGTCGTCTTTTCTTTTGGGATGCAATTTTGTTTACTCCAAGTTTCAGCAATACAAAGCAAGCAAAAGAGAGTTACCTTGTGTAGGTCTGATAGCATTTCCTTCCCCCTCTCACCCGCCCATATTTGTTTATACCTTCCTTTGTGGTTTTTCCTCACAGTTTTCTTTAGAACAGCATGATGAAGAATGTAGTTGTTTATGAATTGCTTTATGTCCTCTTACGGGGCACGGGGGGATGACCCACACACCACAGAGCTCAACTGTGACTTCAACAGTGTTTTTAATATCAAACTATCGCTTAATTCTCTTTTGCTTGTTTTGGTATTATTTAATATCCTGGCAGAATTTTGACTCAGAAAAATGTATTTGTATCCTGTCTGTATGGAGCAAAAGGACACTTTGGTTTTCTCACATGCTGAAAGGGTTTGTCTGCCTTTTTAATGTCTCTTTGTCTACATCTGCAGAACCTTCAGAAGACGGCAGACAGCAGAAAGAGCGAAGTCCCCCTGATCATGCTGCAGCTCGCACTCCTCCCAGTACGCCAATTAAAATAGAGGAAGGTATGTTCTTCTGATTTGGGGGCCAGGGGAAACCAATAACTGCATCATTAGTGACTGACGCATGAAAATATATGAACTAGTATCTAATAAAGGTAAATTATTTCTTGTATTTTATTTTTATACTACCTAAAATATATGAAACTGAACTATAATAGGAGTTATGTTTACAATAATAAAGAAGTGTGCATTAATATAAAGACAAAATTTCATCTCTTTATAATTGCCTTATCATCTCTTGGTGTTTCTCAACTGATTTACCCTTTTGTACGTTTTCTGAATTGCTCTTATGAAATGAAATAGTGTCTGATGCTGAACCAGACACAAATTTAGATGCTTTGGTATATCTTCTTCACTGATTGCACATTTCTTAAGCATTATTGTACTTGGATTACACCTCAGTAAATATTTTTTCCAACTCAATTTGAATCTAAATATCATTATTTGCTCACCTTAGGTGGTAGTCATAACTAAAATGAGAGCAGGGCTGGTAAAGTCTACAGTTTCCTCAAAAAAGGATAAAATAACAATCTTGAACAGGTGTAATCTAATTTTTGTCTTGTTTCCTTTACCTTGTACATTGGATATATCACTTGTCTGTTAGTCTTCCATTCACTACTTCATCTCATTCTGTTTTCTACAAGAATGGTTGCACCATTCTTCTAACTTAACACAATGGCTGTGATGAATGCATAGATTCTCTACTTGTGCTTTTTTCTTCTTGTGGCTGCGTTACAAACAGGAGATGGATATGCTAAAGAGTACCTGTTACCATAGTAAGTATCATTCCATACTCTGACCTGCTTATGTGCTTTGCTTCACTCTTGCATCTTTGTTTTCTAAGGTTTTTTTGTTGGATTTGCTTTTTTTTAAAGCAGGCTTTTTCAGTTGAGATGCTGATTTCTTTAGTTCTTGATTTCGTTAAAATCTAGGTAGTTACAGATCTTACGTTAAAATGCACTCCCCCTTTAAAAGAGACTGTGACGGTGACATCATGTGTTTCCATATCTATGTGTCCGATTCCTCAGTTTCATAAGGAATAGTCTGAAGTTGTCTTTCAGATATAGCTGAAACAGATCTGGGAGTTTCTGCCACACCAGTTTGCTGCTGCCTACACAGCTTGGACCTGGTAATTAAATGGAAGAAAGTTCCTAATCTGTTCCAGTGCAAAAGTGTTACCACTGCCACTGATTTAAACCTACCAGGCTTCTGCACAGAAGTGGATGTGGAACTACTCCTCTGTTGTATATGTCAGCTGTAGGGGAATTCA